>NW_025355506.1:0-1243 GCF_016433145.1 Gracilinanus agilis | reverse complement strand
GTGAAGGGCTGTGCCATTTGGCAGACGATCTTGTCACAGAAGACAAAGCTACTCAGGCTGGCGGAGTGCTCTTTGCTACCTAGCTCAGGGCTGCATGCACTGAGTGAACACCATTAGTGAGCTGGAATGCCCCCCGGCTGCCTGGCTGGGCAGGAGCACCAAGCAAGGTTTCACATCCTGAGCTGCACCAGCTTTGATTTGATATTTGTGCTGCATCTTTTAAAGTCTTCTAATGATCCAAACTTCACAGGCTTAATGTCCAGTTAATAGGCATCATAAAAAGCCCAAATAAATGGCTTTCTGAGAAATTTGGGCCAGTCTCCCAAGATAGAATTCACCATCCCATAGAGTAGTAGCCCAAAAGAGGATGTGCTGGGTTTTCTTTTGTCCTCTAGCAGCATTCTTTCCCTTTGAGATCTTTAGCTCAGAGGAAAATAAAATGAGATTAGGAAGGGACCTCAGAGGTCAGCAGTTCAGCCCTTTCTTCCTACTCTGAATATTTTCATTGGTAACTGCCAGCCATGGCTAGAACACTCTTCCTTCACATCTCTGCCTCCTGACTTCCTGTAAGTCCTGCTAAGATTTCTTCTTCTACAAGGATTATTTCCTGATCCCTCTCTAAGGTTAAAGGTTTCCCTATGTTGAACATCTCTGGTTTATCCTGTATATATCTTGTTTGTCCATAATTACATAAGTGTTGTATCTCCCACTAAAATTAAACTCTTTAAAGTTAGAGACTTTTTTTTTTTGGCTTTTATTTGAATCCCCAGTGCCTAGCCCAGTTCCTGATTTAGAGTAACTACTTAATAAATGTTTTATTGAGTTGATTGAAAGATGGGCAACCAGAGGGACAGAGGAGTTAAGTGACATATGAGCAGAGTATCATAACTCTAGAGAAGGATCAAGTCTTAGAGGTCATTCGGTCAAAATCTCTCATTTTACAGATGAAGAGATTGAAGTCCTACAAAGTTAAATGACTTACCCAAGCTGAGAAAAGAAGCGTCAGGATTTGAACTCACGTCTTGTGCCTCCAAGTTAGGCACTCCATTTTTGAAATTCTTTCTACTGTGCCCCATCCTCCATCTCCTTATCTTTTTTTTTTTTAAACCTTCACCTTCTGTGTATAGATTCTAAGGCAGAAGAATGTTGTTAGGTAATTGGGGTTAAATGATTTGTCCAGGGTCACAGCTAGGAAGTATTTGAGGTCAGATTTGAAACCAGGAACACCCATCTCCCAGCCTGA
>NW_025355505.1:0-3402 GCF_016433145.1 Gracilinanus agilis | reverse complement strand
AGGAAGGAAGGAGAGAAAAAGTTAATTAGAAATATATGGATCTTGAACCACAATGAAGGAGACTGAGCTATCCACCTCTTGACTCTACCATTTTATTTGTCTAATAGCTCCAGTATGGACCAGGATTTACAAGGTTTAAATATACTGGAAAGCAAACAATCTTGCTCCAATTTCATCAAATCTCTAGCTGCTGCCAGGGCAAAAAATAGTTGGTTCTTTTTGGGGAAAAGGGGGATTAGTTTTGTTTTGCTTTGTTGTTAGCTACTTAGTATGCTTTTCACGGTTGAAAAGGACACATGACTCCATTTTTTGTGTGAGTATGTGCACAAATTGGCCTTTTCTTCAAGCTGTCTTATATAGATTATGAGACAGGGCCAAGTAAAACTATTGTTTCCCTATTATCACTGCTGTCAGCATCCCCAGAAGTAGATAAGCAGAAATTATGTCTAATCCTATAGCAAACTAATGGGGGGAGAAAAAAAGAGTTAGTTTGTTAGCTGAGGATCCAGGAACCCCTTTCTTCATAAAAATCTACATTCCTACAACACAAGATTTTGAGCAGGCACAAAACTGAAAAAACATCTATTCCAATTCTCTCATTTTTGCAAAGGCCCAAAGAAAAATGATTTACCCAAGGTCACATAGGTAGTTGGTAATGGAGGCAAGATTCAAATCCAAGGTCTCTGTCTTGACATCCAGAGTTCTCATTTACAGACTTTTGAACTGGAAGGAGTCTTGTTATTGGTGTTTGGTAATTTTTCAGTCCTGTCAGACACTTCATGGAGTTTTCTTGGCAAGGATATTGGAGTGTCCATTTCCTTCTCCAGCTTGTTTTTTTTTTTACAAATGGGGAAATTAAGGCAAACATGGTGAAGTAACTTGCCCAAGCTCACACAGCTAGTAAGATTCTGAGGCCAGATTAAAATTCACCAGTATGGGTCATCTAGGCTTAGAACTTTTTCCATTGTGCCACCTCGCTGCCCCCAATGAGATAATATTTGTGAAGCACTGAACATACTACCTGAGGGTCCATAGTTTTGTTGTTATTGTTCAATCATGTCCAACTCTTTGTGACCCCATTTGGGATTTTCTTGGAAAAAATATTGGAGTGGTTTGCCATTTCCTTCTCTAGCTCACTTTATAACTGAGGAAACTGATATAAATATAGTTAAGTGACTTTTCTAGGGTCCCACAACTAGGAAGTACCCGAATCCAGATTTGAACTCAGGTCTTCTTGACTCTAGGTCTGGTGATCTATCCACTGTACTACCTAGATGCTTTTAAGAAGGGATATTTTAGGCCATCTAGTCCATCCCAGCCTGTTAACAGATGAAGAAACAGACAGAGAAAAGAAGTGATTTGTCCAGGATCATGCAAGTTAAGCCATATCACCAAGACATGAGCTGAAATCCAGAGCTCTCATTCCTAGAAATCAGAGGATAATAGATTTGGAGTTGAAAGAGACCTTAGACATCACAAACCCAGCCGCCTCAATTTACAGAATCAAACTTCCAGGGATGCTCGAACTGAAAGGACAGTTCAAAGGTAGTTATCTCTGGGCAGGGCGTGATCTCTTCTTCAGGCTTTTTGACCAGGGTAAGTTGTAAATGGTGACCCCATCACAAGTGCATTTCTCAGCATTCTGTAATGTGTATGGCTTGCTGGCACTATGTGGGTATTTTATACCCATTATGCCATTGTTGATTAGAAGAAGAATAATGAGTTCATTTAAAGTAGAACAAGATGAACAACGGTTTAAAAAGCACCCCTCCTCCCTTGCCCCCTCTACCTCCTCCTTCTCCACTCATACCAAATACCATCCATAAGGGAGAGAACAGACTGTACAGGGCACGTACAGTTCTCGCTCTCACTAATTGCTAGACTGGAAAGGCTCAG
This sequence comes from Gracilinanus agilis, assembly GCF_016433145.1. Lineage (NCBI taxonomy): Eukaryota > Metazoa > Chordata > Mammalia > Didelphimorphia > Didelphidae > Gracilinanus > Gracilinanus agilis. Next base: position 1,506 of record NW_025355505.1, on the reverse strand, counting down.
CTGTAGGTGGTTCTCAGAGAGGTGATTAGGTAAGGAGACACTCTGCTAGCTGCTAGGTTGAGATGTTTTATCTCAGTCAAGTAAAACCCTGAAAATGAAGAAGGAGTTTTTCTTCAGTTCTCTGGGCTCACTAGGGCTTTGGCAAGTCCAAGATATAAAGAATCGGACTCATTTAATAATGTTCAAGCACTCTCCTGGAATGACAGGCAACAACCTTTATGGAAAGACTTAGCTCAATACTTGCAAACACTGAATGAAATGATTTTAAGAGAATTTATTCCCTGAATCCAGAAATCAAATTTCTCTTTCCATCCAGCTTCTTATATGTTTTAAGGCAGTAGTCATATTTAACTGTTAATGATATGCATTCTAGAGGTAGCAAGACATGGTAGAAACAGTAAAGTCTTTGGTAATAGAAGAGATCTGGCTTTGAAACTTCAAGCTCTAGTCCAGCTTGTCAGAAGACAGAAATAGTATAAGAATTGTTTAAAGAGAGTGTAGGCAGAGCCAAGGGAAGATAAAATGGCAATTCAGGAATTCCACAAAATCCCTGAAATTTTGATTTTCAAATATCAACCACTCCTGAAAGTATAAAGGGGGTTATAATAGTGTGTCATGTATTTGTGAGTCAATTTGCATGTTAAACTTTTTTCCCCTGTGTGCAAAAGAGAAATAGCTGTCCTATAACTGATCTGGAGTATATAGCAAATACCTTTCTGCTCTCCCTGATGGGGAAACCCTGGATATGAGTCAAACCTAAATTGTAATTGATTCTCTGAAGGATCTTAGGGTGATGGCATAAAGAGCTACATTGTTTGACACAAAGAACCTGGACCCATTCTCCAGAGATTCAGGAGTCAGATGAATAAACTCAAACTTTGTGCACAGAGCCATAGATGATAAAGACCTTTAGTGGAAAGTGAGAGAATGAGTGTCTTAGCTCTCCTTGCCCTGAGAGTGGTTGTGATTTCAACAAGTCACTTAATCCTTATCAGCCTAAATTTCTCATCTATAAAATGAGGTAATCAGACCTGTAGTATTTCCTTTAGAAGACTGTTGAAAGGATCAAAGCAAATGAGACTATACATGTTTATAATGCTTTACCCAAAATATACCAAAAGTCATCTTATAGTTTTAAGCTATTTTAAAACTGCATTAAAATTTGGAGACACCTTGTATCCAACCTCTCTCTCTCTCTCTCTCTTTCTCTCTTCCCCCCTCTCTCTCCCCTCTGTCTACCTTTCTCTCTCACACACACAGATCTTTTACCCTCTCTTCTCTAAATATTTGTCTCTGTATCTCTCTATCTAGCTTTTTTATATTATTCTATCCCTTTGCCTCCTCCTGTCTCTCTCTGTCTCTAGCTTCCCTCTGTGTCTTTTTCTCTACATCTCTGTCTCTCTGTCTTTCTGTCTATCTCTCTCTGTCTTTCCATTTCTCCCTCTCTCCATCTCTCTCTGTCTCTGTCTTTCTCTCTCTGTTCTCTGTCTCTGTCTCTGCCTCTTT
>NW_025355504.1:0-4307 GCF_016433145.1 Gracilinanus agilis | reverse complement strand
AAGGAGGGAGGGAGGGAAGATCTAATGTGTGAAGAACTTACTGCATGGGGGAGAGGTAGGCATTCACAAATACTTATAACATAAAATAGGACAAGGGCATGAAAAAGTTAGAAATCAATGTATCATCAATGGGTCCTTTAATAGTTACTTCACTTGGACCTTTTCTCCCCTTTTGAAAGCTGCAGGACCTGTCTATGACATTCTTATGGCATTTATAGACTTCCTGGGCATATTTTCATTTTCATATTTTCCAACTCCTCTACTAGATTAAAATCTCTATGAAGCTAAGTACTACTTCTTGGGAAGTAGGACCATGCACAGAGTCACAATTAACTGGCAGCCTGGAGGTCTGGCTCCTTCTTTATCTAGACATGTCATCTTAAAGTCATGTCATTTCTCTGGACCTTAGTTTGCTAATCTGTAAAATATAAATCAACTATTTATTTACTTCTTTTAAACCTTTAACCTTCCATATTAGAATCAATACTATATATTGGTTCTAAGGCAGAAGAGTAGTAAGGGCTAGGCAATGGGGGTTAAGTGACTTGTCTGGGGTCACACAACTAGGAAGTATCTAAGGCCAGGTTTGAACCAAGGACTCTTGGCTCTAGTCCTGGCTCTCAATCCACTGAGCCACCTAGCTACCCCAAGAAATCAGCTATTTAAAACCTCTCAAATAAAAACCAAAATAGAAATCCTAAAAAAAAAATCAAAGAAGAGATTAATAGCAAAAAATAAATTCAACTAATAGATAAAACTAGGAGTTGTATTAAAAAAATGAGCCACTGACTAACTTGATTCAACTTACTAATATTAAAATGGAAAGAAGTGAATTCACAACCAATGAAGAAATACAAGACATTATTAGAAAGTATTTCACCTATGCATGTGTTTATATATGTACTTATATATATGTAAATTATATACATTTATATTTAAAGCTGTTTATCTAAGTTAAATCATTGAATATTTATAAAAAAACAAATTGTCCGGATAAACAAATAGGAAAGAGAAGACTTAAATAGCGATATGTTCAAAAAATAAATTGAATAATACATTAATGAACATTAATGAATGGGGGGAAAGAAAAATCAGGACCAGATAAATATACAAATTAATTTTAACAAACATTTAAAAAACAAATAATTCCAATACTATATAAACTGAAATGGTCAAATAAGATGGTATCTTATTGCACTCTTTCTACAATCCAAATAGGGTATTAAGATATCTAAACCAGGGAGAGTTAAAACAGAGAAAGAAAATTATAGATTGATATCTCTAGTCAATATTGAGGCAACAATTTTCAATAATATTAATAAGGATATTATAGCAACATATCACAAAGGCCTTAGGAACATAAGAAAGATTCAATATTAGGAAAACTAAATAGAGTTGACCATATTAAAAACAAAACAATAAAAATCGTATGTTTATATCAATACTTGCAGAAAATCTTTTGACAAGATACAACACCCATTGTTGTTTAAAAAAATTAGAAAGCATATGACTGGATGGACTATAAAGGACTATACTATACTATACTATACTATATAAAATGGTAAGTAGTACCTGTCTAAAACTAAGAATCAGCATTGTTGTAATAGGGATAAATTAAAGACCTTTCCAATAAGATGAGGAAAAAGCAATAATTTCCATTACCACTACTTTTATTTGATATAGTATTAGAAATGTTAGTTAAAATAATAAGACAAGAAAGAGAAATGGAAGGAATAAGCATTGCCAAAGGAAAAAAAATTATCACTTTTTGGAGATGAGATGAGTCAATCCTAGAAAGTTAATTAATTGAAAATTAACTTCAAAAACAGATCCAAATAATTGGAGAGTAATAACTCTTGTGGATAGGATAGGATAGGGAAGTAAAAACATACATACATATACATATATTTGCACTTACTTTAAATTTATTCAGTACCATAACAAACTACCAAAGGATAACTTTATAGAACTAGAAAAAAATGACAAAATTCACCTGGAGGAACAGAAGTTCAAGAAGTTAAGGAAATTAATGGAGAGGAAACAAAAAACAAAATATGAGAAGGAAGGGGGCTTACCATTACCAGATTTCAAATCAAGCAATAATCATCAAAACAATTTGATACTGGTTGAGAAATAGGAAGTTTGGTCAATAGAACAAATTAGGTTCATAATATGCAGGAAAGAAATTAGATATAGTCCTGTATGCAAATCAAACTCCAAGTAAATACATGATTGAATCAGAAAGGGTGACATCATAAATAAATAAGAGGAGCATAAAGAAAATACCTGTCAAATTTATGGATGGGGAAGAGTTCATGATCAAACAAAAGATAAAAAGGTTCATAGGAAATAAAATGAATAGTTTTGATTATATATCATTTAAAATTTTGTATACAAGCAAAACCAAATCAGCTAATTAAAAGGGAAGTAAAACAAATATAGCCAAGATTAGAAGGAAAGCAGAAAATTGGGGGAAAATTTTAGACAGTTTCTTGGAAAGAGGTCTCATATCTAAAATGTATAGAGAACTGTGAGATTTATAAGAATAAGAGCCATTCCCCAGCTGATAAATGGTCAAAATTTTGACCATTTAGATCTTATCTTGGTGAATGCTGTAAGATATTGGTCTACATGTAGATTCTACCAGACTGCTTTCCAGTTTTCCCAACAATTTTTACCAAATAATGAATTCTTATCCCCAAAGCTTGGATCTTTACTTTTGTCAAACACAAGGTAATTATAATCTTTCACTGCTGTTTGTTGAATGCCTGTATTGTTCCACTGTTCTACTTTTTGTATTTCTTAGCCAGTAGATAGTTGTTTATTTGTTTTTTGGTGGTTGTATCCTCTCTAATTCAAACAACAATTTATTATAAGCACAGCAGTTTGTTAACAAGATGATGATAATACCAATATGGAGTAATATTTTCCCATTATTATAAATAGCAGCAGCAAGGTTGGGATATAACAGTGAGAGAGCACCTCTGCACATTCTTGAGTTCCCTCTATCTCAATCCCAAAAAATATGTATGCTTTCAATGTAGAGAGGAAAAACCCAAAAAACACTAATGGAAATTTACAAATTCATTGGCTTATGCTAAATGATCCTGAAAAGCCAGTAGATAGTTTTGATAATTAATATTTTACAAAGCAGTTTAAAATCTAGCAAAATTTTTTCATTAACTCCTTGATATTCTTATTCTTCCAAATTGATTTTGTTATTATTCTTATATTTTAATAAAATATTTTTTGTTAATTTAATTGGGATGATGTTGAATAAATGGATCAGCTTAGGTAGGGTTGTTATTTTAATTATATTGGCTCTGCTCACCCAAAAACAATTAATATTTCTCCTATTATTTGTATTTGACTTTATTTGTATAAAAATGTCTCATAATTATGTTTATGTAGTTCCTAAAGCAGGAAATTATTTTGAGTGATATGTGTTTATATTATGTTTGTTTTACTGCCTTCTCAATGAAGGGAGTGATCAAAACAAGAGAATAGAGACCTGAAAATGAAATAAAATTGAATTTTAAAATCTTTAATATAGTTTGAATTGTAAAAGTGATATTATTCCCTCTTCACACTGAAACATTTTGATAATAATGAGTTTTAGGGTGGGAGATGTAGGGAAAGGTCACACTAAATCTAAGTATCTATAGACAGACTCCAGGGACTGGAAAGGTGGAACAAATGTAAATCTAGTTACCTACCAAAACTTCAGATTTCCTTTCTTTTTAGGATGTTCCTCGAAGAAATCTTCTCTTTTCTCCTCTTCTCCTTTTCTCCACTGAAGTTTTTGATAGTAATATGTGCAATGATGGATGTGTGTGAGTATGTAGTGATGCTATTTACATTACCCAAACCTTGCAAACCAGTTAGTCCAAATTGTCCATGATTAATCCTCTTCTTTGGAAAAATTCCTCTTTAAAACAAAGTCTTTATCAGTTCAATTTTATAACATCATGACCAATAAGTTCATGATTAATCCTCTTCTTTGGAAACTCCTTTAAAGAAAGTCTTTATCAAAATTCAGTTTTATAAGTTCATCAGTCTTAGTACAATGTCCATTAATTCCTGAATCCTGAATCCTCTTCATCTATCTATGTCCTCTTCCATCCAAATGTCCTCTTCCACTGGAATGGTCCTCTCTTTACTGAACTTGCTGATTGCAGACTAAAATTGACTGAAGATCTTAATTCACACAATTTCATCATCATCTTCTTCATCATTATTAATAATTTCTATATTTTCAGCATCTATACCATGTGCTAATTTAATATGAGAACAATGATACCACGAAT
>NW_025355503.1:0-8347 GCF_016433145.1 Gracilinanus agilis | reverse complement strand
AGAGAGAGAGAGAGAGAGAGAGAGAGAGAGAGAGAGAGAGAGAGAGAGAGAGAGTCATCCAACAATGCAGATCATTAACAATTCTGTAACTTTCAGTCTTAAAGAATTTCCTGGGGGTACTGAGAAATTAGGTGACTTGCCTAGAGTCACACAGCTAGTGTGTAGCAGAGGAAGTACTTGAAATCAGATTTTCCTGACTCCAACATCACTTTGTATTCACTCTTTCCATGCTTCTTGATGAAATTCTTAGTCATGAAATAGACTTCATCTGGCTTTAAGGTAAAGTGACTATTCTATTCTATATTTACCAGACTTTGATCTAAAATCTCAATATAAGATTTGAATTACTTTATGAGGAAATTATAGCAAGTTGAGTATCAAAATATAAATACACTAATTTTTCTGCCTCTTCATACATCAACCAATCAATACTATTTGCTGGGTCCTATGCTAGCCACTGGGGTTAAAAAAAAAAACAACAATAAAGAAATCAATTTATTCTCCAGGAGGTTAAATCCCCATTGGGGAGACAAATCCCTGTGGAATGTCACTGTGAAGTCAACTGAAGAAAGAGAGGGAGTAAGAATGAACATCCATATTCAATTGTTTATCAAGGTGTGTACTGCATATAAGGTATGCTACTGGGTGCTTTGAGGGTTCAAGTTCAAGGCATCTATGTGGTACACTGGCTTGAAAACAGGAAGAAATGAGTTCAAATCCGGCTTCAGACACTTATGAACTCTGTGAACCCTTTGGGCTCACCTTAATCTGCAAAATGGAAATAATAATAGCATGTACCTCAAAGGGTTGTTCTAGGAATTGAGTGAGATACTATTTATAAAGCACTTTGTAAATCTTAAAGTATGATATAAATGCTAGTTATTACAATCCAAGTCTGGCTGTCAAGGGACTTGTACTATAGTAGTGGTGATAAAAACACAAATAAATCCACAACCAAGTAGAATTAATGCAATAGGAGCAGAATGAACCAGATGATGGAGGAGTACAGAAGACAGAGTGAGGGTAGGGCACTTTCAAGCGCAGAGATCAGAGATGACATTTCAGTAGACCTGAAAATAATCCAGATTTTGATGAATGGAAATGGAAATTAGGGGGAAGAGAACACTGATCCTGGGAATGGTATTAAAAAAGGCACAGAGGCAGTTGTTCAAGATTAGGCAATGGCTAGAAATCCATTGACTATAGAAGAAGAATCTCAGTCCTTCCCCAACCTACCCTGAAAGAAAATCTCAAAACCGTCCTCTTTCAGGGCAGCCAGGTGGTGCAGTGGATAGAGCACCAGACCTAGAGTCAGGAAGACCTGAGTTCAAATCTGACCTCAGATACTTCCTAGTTGGATAACCCTGTTTGCCTCAGTTTCCTCATCTGTAAAATGAGCTGGAGAAGGAAATGGCAAACCACTTCAGTATCTCTGCCAAGAAAATACCAAACGAAGTCATGATGAGTTGGATAAGACTGAAAAACAACTCAGTAACAACAAAAGTACTTAGGTGGCAACTAGGTAGATCAGTGTACTGAGGGTTAAGCCTAGAGATGAGAGGTCCTGGGTTCAAAACTAGCCTCAGAGACTTCCTGGCTGTGTGATCCTGTACATGTCATTTAATCCCTATTGCCTACCCCATACCGCCTTGGATCCAATGCATAGTACTGATTCTAAGTTGGAAGGTAAAGGTTTAAAAAAAAAAGTCCTATTTTCTCACAATGCACAGGGAAGAGAAAGAAAGCAGAGTGGGTTTTCCTTTTGTATGCACACGGTTCTTGCCTAGCTATTCTAGGCTCATTAGTTGTTCTAGATCCACAGTCAATTTAGATACCTCTTCATTAGGATGCTGTATCAACCCTTAAGTCATTATGGCTGGAAATTGGCTCCTTTCAAGTTACCAAATTGTTGCTTAGATTTAAACTGGTTAGGAGAATATGAATAATCTAATAACTGGCCATATATGTGTGAGTGTGTGTACATACACACAAATGTAAATGTATATGGGGGTGGTTAATGTTGGTTAGTGGCAGTGACAGAAAAGTAGAAACGGCCACATGGAAAAAGTTGCTCTTGAGCTAGTTCTTGAAGCCATAGATTCCAAGTGGTGAAAGTGAGGACTGAGTACATTTCAAACACGGTGGACACTTAGAACAAGGCACAAAGGTAGAGTGCTGGGTGTAAGGAAAAGCAGGTAACCTAATATAATTAGACCTTACACTATAGGGAAGGGAGAAATATATGAGAAGAATAGAGGTCTTCTCCAGAAGCCAGGTAATGAAGAGCTTTACAGGTTATAGGACTTTCTATTTGATCCCCAAAGGAATAGGGAACCATTGGAGTTTATTGAGAAGAAGGGTTTCATGATATGGATCAGACTTATAACTTGTAACTTTGGCAGTCATGTGGGAAAAGTATTGGAGAAAGGGGAAACTTGAGTCGGGGAAGTCAAATATGAGGCCAATTGCAATATTTCATGTGAGATATGATGAGGACCTGAGCTAAGTTGGTGGCTGTGTGAGTGGAGAGAAGGGTTCATATTCAAGAGATACCATAGAGATAGAAAAAAAATATTTGGCAACTAATAGGATATATGGGGTGATAGAGTGAGGATTCAAGGATGATACCATGGCCCTTCAGTACCTACCTTCCCCATTTCACCAATCTTCTTTGCCCTCACACACTCTTGAGATCCAGTAACTAGCCTCTTTGCTATTCCTTGACCAAGATACTCAGCTTCCAAATTCTGCCCATTTTCACTGTTTGTGCCTAAGCCTGGAAATTTCTCCCTCTTGGCTCTGCCTCCTGACTTCCTTGGCTTCATTCAACTCCCAGCTAAAGCCATACTTTATATAGAATGTCTTTCCAATTTTCATTAATTAGAGGGTGTTCCACCTATTATTTCCAGTTTTTTTCTGTATATAGTTTGCTTGCACATAGTTGTTTGCATGTTGTCTCCCCCTTTAAACTAAGAGCTCCTTGAGAGTAGGGACTGTCTCTTGCCTTTCTCTGAATCTCCAGTGCTTAGCACTGTCAGCACAATACATGCTTAATCAATGACATTTCTAGAATATGCCCTCCACCTGCCATATCTTCTGATTACAATATAAACTTTTCACAAATACATTCGATATTTCTTCACAAATATGACTTCCCATGGACGTGAACCAGAAAAGAATGGAAGATGGATAGAATTCATTACATTTCTTTCTAGCCCCCTGTAATTTGCTTTGGCTAGCAAACAATATAGTTCCACATGCATATGAATGCTTAATATTATCTAATGAGTATGACTAAGCTAAAGAAACAATTATAGTGGATGTTGGAATCTTTCCCCAATTCCCTCCTTCCTTTTGCCAACTGAATGACTAAGGAAAATAAATTGTGTTTTTACCAGAAGGTATGCATGGCAAGGGATGGGGCTAATGACCGAAAAAAGGGTAGGGAGCGAACAAGGAAAGCAGAATGAGATAACTGGAAGTGGGGAAGGAGAACTCTGGAGGCAATGTGATATGGTGGAAAGATCACTGTCCTTGGAGTCAGAAAATAGTTGAGCTTTAAGCCAAATCATTTAAGTTCTCATAGCCTCATTTTCCTCTGATGTAAAATGGCAATAATAATACTTATACTATCTACTGTGAAGATAGAATTAACTCTCCTTTTGTCTATTTTTAGTTAATCAAATCAAGAACTTAAAGTACCCCTACTTAGTAGCTAGCTAACCATTAGGTAAGAAAGCTCACAAGTCACTTATTAGCTCACACCTCCAAAGGGCAAAAGCACTGTCCCCCTAGGCAAATTGAAAGACTGCAATTGGTTTCTGTAAAGAGGGAGAGAGACAGGAAATGACATGGAAAAAGGGGTATAAAAGAAGAGACCAACATGGTCTGGTCCTCTTTCCTTCCTTGGCTTTTGGAGAGACTCTTCCCTGGGATTCCACATCAGTCAGTAGAGCTGAAGAGATACACTTTTCCTTGGAGTCATTCTGCGTTGGTGGAACTCTGGCTAAAGATTCCACTAGGACTTCTGGCTGAGGACTACCAGGAAATCCATGTGGAGATCAGGACTTGGGGAAGCCCCTGGTGGGGGCTGAGTCAGACTTCAGAGCAGCACTTAGGGCTGGTAGGCTAGACCAGGCTTTGTTTCCTTCCTATATTTCCCATTTTCACTTCCTCTACCTTGTTGTAAATAAAAGCTGCTAACAGTCATTTTGACTTAGAGGCTAATATTTTATAAACAGTGACCACTTTTATAACTCTTATATTGAGTCAAAACCTAAATTTAATTATTATACTACTATATAAGGGTTTTGTGCAAAAAGTGCTTTGTAAACAAAAAGCATCATACAATTTAGAATATGTTATGTGTTTTCATCTTGTATCAGCATGGTAGCACCAAAACAGAAAAATTCTCATTTTATCTGAAAAGTTGGTAGAACTAGTGACCATGTTTGTAGAAGTGGAGAACCAAAGATATGAATGTAGCAGAGCTGTTAAAGTTTTTCCTTGGGAGCCAATGGGGGGAAGTGGTACATTCCCCCCATGGTGGTTTGTGAGAAGATTACACAATCATTTCAGCTTGGTTCTGGCCCACAATATCTCTAGGTAATCCTATTATACCTCCCAACTCACCATCCCACTCTTTACTTGCCTGTGCAAATCTTTTTATACCTCTTCAAACCTCCCAATGTTCACCCTTCCCTCCTCACAACCCTAATCTCAGCCAACATGGGGGAGAAGTGGTACATTCTCTTCCTGGTGATCTATAGACCAACATTCTTGTGCCTTGTAATATCCTAGCTCCTCCACTGACCTGTATCATACAGTGACCCTCTACTTCCCGATCCAGCACTACCCTCAAAGTACCTCTCTCTTAGGGTCTTTCCAAACTCTTAGATGATCTTTCCTCTACTTCAACCAGAGCAAAGAGAGGACTTGTAGTAGAGGGTAGAGGCACTCAGTTCCACCAGAAGACCCTTTATGTCAAAGATTAAAAATATCTCAGGATTTATAAACATTTTGGAGTCCAGGTTGTTTATTTCCTGGGTATCTCATTTTTTCCATCTTTAAGAAAACTTAAAATGTAATATTATATTGGAAAACATAATGAAATGAAACTCAAATGGCAGGGTTGGAGAAACCAATTCACCTTTGTTAGTAGAGGAATCACAAAGTTATGGAATGTTTTTGATGAACATTCTGGCAATATACAATAAAAATTACAAAAAAATTGAAAAAAGAATTGTGCACATACAAGTACAGAATTGTCCTCAGTATGCCATAAACTTTCCTACATGCATTTTCCCAAATTTCTTAGGAGGAGTTATGAGCTACAATATTGGGGAAAAAAAATCTCCGGAATGCCTTTGTGTCATGAAGATCTCTGACTCAAAGGCAGCACAGATGTTTGCAATATCTTCCAACACAAATGTTCAGTCAAGCAACCTGAATAAATAAATATTTCTTTCCTCCCCACTTTCCCAGGCTACCCTTTCTGCCCAGAATATCACTGCTAGATTATTTACTATTTCCCGGTTTTTTTTTTTAAATGAGATCTTTGTCCCAGGGGGATTTATCAAACAATGGTGAGTTAAATAGGAAGAACAGTACCCTTCCAGTCACTTAAGGATGTGAGGAAGCAATAAAAGGAAGACCACCTGGGAGGAGGCATAGTGAACTGGGATTTTTTTTTTCTTACTAAATTGAGTCATATGACAAAGCTTTTAATGCACTTTCTTCTTTAACAATAGGAGACTAGTGTACTTTATGAATCATCTTATTCTAAAATGCCATTGTGGACATTATAAGCAACAACTGCCAACTTTTCCTGCATGTGATCTTGTAAAGATGATTGTGTGGAGGAGGGTTTCTTCCCTGGATTAATCTCTTTTTGGTGGGTGGGAGAAAGGAAGAGCTCTGTATGCGCGCGCACACACACACACACACACACACACACACACACACACACACTCACACACACACACACACACACACGTTAATACATTTTATTGGGGCATAAGAGAAAATTCCCAACAAATACTCAAACCCCTCTCCAAAATGGTTAAATAAAACATCTTAATAGCATGACTGTGACACATAGTTCATAGTATAGGATCATGGATTTAGAACTAGAAGAACCTAACGTATCCCTCCCTCTCACAGTAATGAAATTGAGGTCAAGTGTCTTGACTAAAGCGTCATGAGAGAGGTCTTTGAATGAGAGACTGTCTTTTTTGCATCTTTTTATTATATTCCCATCATTTAGCACAATGCCTGGCACATGGAAGGTGCTTAATAAATTTTCATTGACTGACTAAGAGTAATCAGAGCCAGGATTGAAATCTAGGTCTTCATTCTGCAAATCCAGTGTCTTTTATATAATACCATATTGATCTTCAGTACCATTTTCCATCTATGCAATGGATATATTATTTTTTAAATTAAATTTATTTGCATTAAAATACCCAGTTAGCTCCCTTCCTCCTGTTTTCCCATTAGAGAAGGCATTATTTTGCAAAAAGATATATGTATACATAAAACTATGTCTCATTTATTTCTATTTATCAGTTTATTCTCTGGAGATGGATATATACAAGACATTCTTCAAACAATATTTTTGTTGCTGTATATAATATTCTCTTGGTTATGCTCATTTTATACTTCATAATTTCATGGAGGTCTTTACTTGTATTCTCAAAATTAACCTGTTTATCATTTCTTATGGCATAATATTCTATCACAGTCATACATGACAATTTTAGTCATTCCCCAGTTGATGGGCATCCTTTCAATTTCCAGTTCTTTGCCACTATAAAGAGAGCTGCTATAATATTTTAAAACACATAAGTTCTTTTCTTTTTTCCTGGTCACCTTAAGAAAAAAAACTAATAGAGGCACTGCCAGATCAAAAGGTATACATAGTTTGATAACCTTTTGGGCGTAATTCCAGATTGTTCTCCACAATGTATGTGTCCTCTTTTTTCCACATCCCCTCCAACACATGTTCTTTTTTTGTCCTTTTACCAAAGAGCAACAACTCTGAGATGCTATCAGACACCTATCAGATTAGTTGATAGATTATTAAAAGAAAAGATAACTTGATAGCATGTCACCAGAATTATCTATTGCATCTGACCCGAGTCTTATTTATAGCTTTTTACTGTGTTCACATTGCTTTCATCATTGTAAATGTCATTCTTTTGTCTCTACTTTATTTATTCTGTACAATAATACCCAGGATTTCTTCAGTTTCTCTGAATTCTTCATATTCATCTCTTTTGTAGCTCACTAATATCCCATTCCATGAATACACCACAGTTTGTTAAGCTATTATTCAATCATTAAGAACATATTTTGTCTGAAGATTTTAATGAAAAATAATGTTTCCAGGAATATTTTTGAGTATACGTCTATCATCAGCTCTTCAGAGGTACAATCCAAATAGTGGATCCTCCGAATGAAAGGAGTTACGAGAAGGTTAGCACTGTCACCCAACAGAAAGGCTGTGGCTGACCAAAGTTGCAGTGGAACAAACAGACTATCTGTCCAATGTGTTCCAACTGAGCTGTATACATGTTTTTATGTAATTTTTATTTTAATTGCCCTTTTGTCAAATAACAAGTGTTATTTTCTCTCCTTCTCTCCTCCTACCTCCTAATTAAAAAGGAAAAAGAAAACCTTTGTTTTTGTTGTTGTTCAGCTGTTTCAGTTATGTCTGACTACTCCATTTGGTGTTTCACTGGCAAAGATGCTGGAGTAGTTTGCCATTTTCTTGTCCAGATCATTTTACAGAGAAGAAAACCGAGGCAGAGTTAAGTGACTTGAGCAGGGTCACACAGCTAGTAAGGAAAAATTGAGGGTGCATTTGAATTCAGGTCTTCCCCACTTCAGGCTGGGAACTCTTATCTACTGCTCTAAGGACACAATTTAAAGAAAAAGAGAACCCTAACGACTGGAGGCATTTGTGTGTGGAGGAGTGCAGGAAAAGCTTCAAGCAGGTGGTAGCACTGGAGCTGAACCTTGAAGGCAAATGTAGGTGCTAAAATGGAGATGAGGAAAGAGTGGCTTTTGCAATTGCACAGAGACTCCTGAAAGTAAAAATACACTGAGAATAAAAAATAAAATTCTTTAAATGTTCCTATGGCCAACTGGCTTTAGTGTACCTTTTCCAAATAGTCTCAATGATAATACACATATAACCCAGTGGAATTGCTTGTCAGCTCTGGGAAGGGAAGGAAGGAGGGGAGGGAGAGAATATGAATCATGTAATCACGGAAAAATATTTTTAAAAAATAAAATTAAAAATTATATTAAATAAAAATATTTATTTATATTTTTTAAATTATAT
>NW_025355502.1:0-3212 GCF_016433145.1 Gracilinanus agilis | reverse complement strand
TATATATATATATATATATATAGTAGAACTCTGGAAAGATGGCTGAGAAAGGGGAGTCCATGACTCGTGCCTCATCATGCTCTGTAGCCTTAATTACAGGGTACAGTTATCACACCCTCTCAAGTCTCTTAAATCCTAGCCAAAGTAGACTAACTCTAACCCAGATCTCTTCCTGCCTTCTCCTGTGTCTGTGCCTTCAAACAAGTCCCCTTATCCCCTGTTTCTAGGATGGACTCCACCCCTCATTTATCTCTGTCTGTTGAAGTCCCAACTTCATGACTCCACTCAGGACTCCCCTCTTCTCTGATGTCCCTCCCTCTCCTCCTACCATTCCCCCAAATGGTCTTCTATCCCTCCTTTGTCCCCATCACCTTCTACCTCATATCATGAAGATCTCTATAGCTGTCATGTCTATGTATCTCTCCCCCATTATCAGACTTCAAGCTTTTTGAGGGCAAGAACTCTACCATTTTTCTTCTATTTCTCCCCACTGCTGATCACATAGTAGGAGCTTTATAAGAGTCTGCTAAATCGAAACAGGCAGCCCTCTCCTACCAGGGCACAGGCTGGATGAGAACTGTGGGCAAAGGGGTGAGCTCCTTCCCCTGCCTTAGGTTTCTCTTTAACTCTGTTAGAACTTCAAGTGTGTTTGGATTTCCCTGTTTCCCTGTGGTCCAGGAGTGAATCCTTGGCACAAGAACCCTTTTGGAAGGGAGAAGACCAAGAAGTTGCTGTGTCTATATCAGTCTGGGTACAATATGGCACTGGGGGAAATATAAGACTTGGAGTCAGGGTACCAGGGGTTGAATCCGACTTCTCTTATTTACTTGCCGGGGTTGCTTTAGTCAAAAGAATATATGGCCTCAGGTATTTCCTAGCTGTGTGACCCTGGGTAATTCACTTTACTCTGTTTGCCTCGGTTTCCTCATCTGTAAAATTAACTGGAGAAGGGGCAGGTAGATGACTCAATGTAAAGAGAGCCAGGCCTGGAGATGGAAGGTCCCGGGTTCAAATATGCCTAGTTGTATGACCCTGAACAAGTCACTTAACCCCAATTACCTATTCCTTATCTCTCTTATTATTGGTTCTAAGGCTGAAGGTAAGGATTTAAGAACCCAAAAAAAGATCTGGGGAAGGAAATGGCAAACCATTCCAATTTCTTTGCCAAGAAAACCTCATATGTGATTTAGGGCTTTGGTCTTACAAGATTACTCTCTTGCAAATATGAACAATATGGAAATAGGATTTGAGGGATAGTATATGTGTAACGCAGTGGAATTGCTCGTCAGCTCTGGGAGAAGGGAGGGAAAGAACATGAATCATGTAACCATGAAAAACTCATGTGTAGATTTGTCACTGAAATAAAATAAAGAAAATTAAAAAAATAATAAAACAATTAAATATATATATGTATACATATATATTTTCTTAAAAAAGGAAAAAAAGATCCCAAATGAGGTCATGAGTGGAACATGGCTAAAAGGACTGAACGAACAATGCAATCCTGGAAGATAGATGCTGTTATTATCCTCATTTTACAGATGAGAGAGAGGTTGAGTGTCAGAAACTGCATCCTTTTTGTACTCTAACCATCAAGACATGATGTTTCTTGAGTCACTTTCCTTCTCCAGGCCTCAGTTTCCTCATCTGTAAAATAAGGGGGTTGGACAAGAATGATTTCTAAGGTCCCTTTCCACTCTAAAATGCTGTGAAATAGCCCACCTCTCTGAGAGGCTCTCCTCTTCTGCATTCCTTTCCTTTTTGCACCCTCGTTCAAGAGCCCTCGCACTCTTCTCCTTTTTTCCCTTCCTGGCCTCCTAGACCTTGACCAGGGGAAGGAGCCAAGAGCAGTGTAGAAGAAGGTGGGGCAGAGGAGCTTTGGGCTGCCAGCTCAGGCCCTTGGGGTTTCTGGCTTAAGCAGTAATTATGGTGTGCTTTTGGGGGTGGGGGGCAGACAGTGGTTGGGCTTAGGAATGTCATCCATCCCTGCCCCAGGGATCTTCAGATACCTCCCCACTGCAGGCTCTGATGCTATAGACCTTGTCAGGCAGAGACATTTGTCACTGAATCCCACAAGTCTTTGCTGAACAAAAATGTCCAGTTGTGGGCTAGGCTCCATGCTAGAAACAAAAGAAGGAAAAAAAAGGTGAGATTTAGAGTTTGGAAATCTGGATTTGAATTCCGACGCAGCCCCTTTGGATGATGGCCAAATCGCTTCCTTTTTCTGGGGCCCAGTTCAGAGGGAAAAGAAGGAATTTGGAAAACATGATTTCTAAATCCTTTTTTGCACTGGCATTCTACACTCTGTAGGACTGGATGCAATGAAGAGCTAGGGAGAGAAGGGGCTTGACTGGGGTGGGGAGAAGTAGAAGGGTTGTAGGAAAGTAGGAGACACTCAAGTTTTGACAAAGCTTTGAAATCCTTGCCCTGAGAAGCTCATTCCCAAAGCTGGCTTTCTGAGCTACCCTGGAGTACTTCAGGTCTATTCCCCTCCTCTAGAAGGGGGCCACTTTGCCTGAAGACTGGCCAAGAGAATAAGTCCTTCAAGCCCCTTCCTCAACCATTTCCTGGTCCCCTGGAGAGCAGGGCCTTAAGGGAGAGGACAACTGAACAGGAAAGCTTATGAATGTGACTGTATCTCTTGGCCTTTTTCTCCAAAGCTATTTCTCTCTCTCTGTCTCTCTCTTTCTGTCTTTGTATCTCTATCTCTCTGATTTTCTCTGCCTCTGTCTCTGTTTATCTTTCCCAGCTATAATAACTTAATAGTCCAGTGGTTAGTGTAGGACTTGGCTTCAGAAGTTCAAATTCTGCCTCAGATACTTCCTCCTTCTGTGACTCTGGGAAAGACACAATGTTTCCCAGCCTCAATTTCCAAAAATGACTTTTTACAGGTGGTTTAACTAGATGGCTTCTGAGATCCCTTCTAGTTCTAAGTCTGATCTGCCTTTGTCTCTTTGTCTCCTTATCTATGCCTTTCTGGCCCTGTGTCTATCTCTGTCTTGGTCTCTCTATTTGCCTATCTCTGTCTCCTTCCCTCATCTTTCCACCCCTGCTCCCCCTCCGTCTCTGCTTCCCTGTCTCTGTCTCTATTTCTTTCCTTCTCTCTTCCTCCTCTCCTCTCCCCCTCTTCTGTCTCTTTTTTGTCTATCTTTTTGACTCTCCCTCCTCCCATCCTCTCTCCCCATTCTCTGTCTCTGTCTGTCTCTCTCTCC
>NW_025355501.1:0-4799 GCF_016433145.1 Gracilinanus agilis | reverse complement strand
ACTACCAATGTCCTAATAATTTTTTATAACAATTTACAGTGATTCTGCAAAGTAAATGTATTTATTTAAGTATAGATGATATTCTTTATTTCTTCTTTTTGAAAGCCTTACCTTCTGTCTTAGAATCAATACTAAGTGTTGATTCTAAGTCAGAAGAGTTGTACGGGCTAAGCAATTTGTGGTTAAGTGACTTGGCCAGAATCACACAGCTAGATTTGAACCAGGATGTCCTGTCTCTAGGTCTGGCTCTCTCTCTCCACTGAGCCATTTATCTCCCCAAAGATGATATCTTTCCAATTAAGCCTAATATATTTATTTTAATTTGCATTAACCATGCTTGTTTAAAACATGTTGGCAAATTATATCTTTCATATAGACTAAAAATCTATAACAAACTTCAATCAATTGCTCAGGTCCTTCTATTATAGTGGAATTTTGTATTATTGACTACTAGCTTATGAAATAGCTAGATCCAAATTCCAATTTAGGGACTGGACTCCTTCCTTGTGTGGCATAATAGTGTTTAGCAGGATGTTATAGGACTCAAATCTATTCTAGTTTTTGAAGACTAGGTTTTCTCTTTCTCCCTAGGCTAGAATTGTAAGGGCCACCCACAGCTCAACAGTCATTGAAGTTCTAGGGACTCATTGTATTGAGCCTGAACTTAGTGTAGATGCCCAATAGGCATCGCCCACTGAAATTTCTCAATTCTGTAACGCAAGAGATCTTCTGGTCTCAGCCTTTCCAATGCTCTGATTACAATTATGTGCCACTACATCTAATTTGAATTCATATTTGTACTGCTTGCCAAAAAAACAATGATCACTAGATTTTTCACTGAAATAGAAGCATGTGTTCATAGTGTGTTGACTACAGTTAGTGCTATATCTAGGGGTTGTGACTTCAGGATGTTTCTTTATCTTACATTTTGTTCCAGAAAAGATTGTCAAGCAGTAAGAAAAAAAAGATAAGACCCGGCAATACTCACAGAGTGTTTTTCAAAAATGGGGATCTGATCATTGATATCAATAACATTTATTATCACATCACAGATTGTCTTGAAATCTGAAAATCAAACAAAACAATGTCACCTAAAGCCTCCACTGAAAATCTCTTTGCCCAAAGCATTAAGAAACATCCACACTACAAGGATATATACATAGAATTCTATAGTTAAAAGGCATTCAGGTGGAGTAGGCCCAATCTTATCTTTACTTCTTTTGTATTCCTCTGGTGCCTGGCACAGTATCAAGCTCTCTTTAAGTGCAAAAGTATTTGAGATAATTGACAAATCAATTGAGTCTTTAATTTTCTATATGCTGGGCATGGTCAGGACCAGTTTCATTCAATACCTAGGTGATGGGAGAGGGCCATAATAAATATTCATTTTTCATCTTTGCCTATACAATTTGAGTTTAATGCCATGAGGAAGAGAACAGGACTCAGGAACCTGAGATAACAGTAGTAAAACCAGAGAAGAGAACCCTCTTGTTCGTACTGAAAATAAAGAGAATTCCTCTGCTGCCCAAGGAATTCTCCCCTCAAGTTTGGTGCTGGTCTGCAAAGAAGACCAAGACAGCAAAGTGAGGTCTGACTCTATTCTCTTTTCACAGAGGACAGTCCTCCTAGATGAGAAGAAGAATTGAACTCAATTAATTTAATTGATTTTTTTGTTCATGTTCTCAATTGGACCACAGGCATTTATGTTGTAAGTCATCATTCACTCCAGTGACTAAAAAAACTTTTAAAAAATCCCTGAGTAAATGTGGCAAGGAATACAAACACAACGAGAAGTCAATGCTGGAAACTCCCTTTGAATTCTCTTCTAGATTTGTGGATCAGAAGGCACTAACCTGGATCTGACACTTGCACCTTCAAATGATACTGAGATACATCTTGCTTTCTTAATGATCCTTTAGCCAGCTGGATAATTGCATCAATTTTTTGCATCAAGAAAAGATCTTCACTTGGAAGCAAGGGGCTCTGTTCCACAATCTTATACTGTAAAAAACTATGAGCAGTGTCCTGTTGATCCATGTCATAGGCCTGGAAAACTCCGATATTGCTGCCTAAAGAGAAGAAAAGATGGAATGAGTCACTTGGAATGTCTCTCAAAAGGAAAACCAGTCTATTTCACCTATAAAAATAGCAGATATCATTATGAAACTATGCTGGACCAATATGTATTTGGAAAATTTGAAATTTGAAACTTCCAGATTCAGTGACTAACAAGATGAAAGACTCAATATTTTCTCTAATCCTCTCAATCTCTCAAACCTCTTCAAAATAGAAATTTCAATGGTCACCAAAGTCCAGGACACCAAGAATCAAACATGGTGAATATTCAGTAGACTAACAATAGAGAAGGCATGAGACATTAAGTAGTTATTTCCTAATCCCCAATGAGCACTGCCTCAATATCGCTCTCTCTACTGTCCACTACAATCTCAGTGCAAGGCCGTACAAAGAGATCCACAATCAGACTCATCTCCATACATTGACCCTGTCTCTGATCCAGATTCCCAGTGTCTGAAAAATCCAAACTGTAAGTGGCAAAAACTTATTAAAGCCATGATGTCCCCCAAGGCAGCATTCCATGCTACAACAGGGCTCATTCTGAATGGAGGAAGAAAGGAACAGGGCAGGCTATGTATCCAAGCTTGTAACAGAGCACAATTCTACATGCTGACTCCCACCCCCAGCACCATGGAGACCCAAATTCCAAATGGTAGAAATTTGCTTAGGCTGTAATAGTGGCATAAGAGTGATTTGTGTCAGTGGGTCAAAGAACAAGAGAAATAGGGACAGTAAACAGGTGGGGAGGGGGGGACTGTGTAGCACTCTATGAAACCTGAGAGAAAGAACCTAGCATCCAGCTGGGGCCAGTTTGCTCACTCCAGATGTCATCTGAAGCAGAGACCTATGCTACTGAACCATGAACCAGTGTAGGAAGAGGCTGAGATGCTTTAAGATTCAGCCTCCAGGGAAACTTCCATCAGAGAAGGGAGAAAATCAGAAAGTAAGCGATAGGGGGAAATAAAGAAAAAGGTTGAAATTGCTGAAGATCTCAGCAGGAAGAAAACTCAAAAACTTTGAACATAAGAAAATAATCCAATAGAGAAGATATTAACTGCAGAAGGAAATATGGCCTATAGAGCTAATAAAAGATTCCAGGCATCTCTGAATAAATATATCCTGTAAGAAAATTAAAATGATTCAACACCTGATGAGACAGATGGACCTATGGAATCTGAAGAGAGCAAAGAACCACAGTATGATATTTCTAAATGATTTTTAGAGGAAATAAAATTTGTAAGAGCAGAATTTATGGCCTACATAGCAGGAATAATTGGCATAATGGAAAAACTTGAATGTCTCGAATCAACAAAGGTAGTTAAATTACTCTCCACTACAGAAATACATTCTTGCAGGTATTCCAACATGGGAAACAAAAAGCAAAGATGGTGACAAGTCTCACCAAAGACACAAAAGAGAGAATAATTGACTGGGAATGCAAATACATAGAAGTGATGGACAACCTAGAACAGTGATGGCAAGCCTATGGCATGAATGCCAAAGATGGCACACTGAGATCTCTCTGTGGATACATGGCTGCTCCCACCTCCCTCCAGAGTTCATTACTAGAAAGGCAGAGGGACTCTGGAGGAACTGCTCCCTTCCCCCTCTCCACCACACCTAATGACATTTTTTTCATATCACCCTCTATCCAGCAGCCCAATGTGAAAATCTTATATTGTTAAAGCAAAAACACGAGATAGTTTAAGTATAGTATTGACAGAAACACTAGAAGACAGACTAGACAATCTCACAAAGTCCTTTTCATGGTAGAAATTCTATAATTAAGGGAAATAATTTGCAAGAAAGAGCTAGAAACAAAGTAGTAGGAAACAAAGTAGATCAAGGAATGGCTAAACAAGATGTGATACATAGATATAATATAATAGTACTAAGCTATAGCAAACAATAAATATGATGAATACAGAGAAAGGTGAAAGACTTATACAAAGGGATTCAAACTGATATAAGAAGAACCAGGAAAATAATATACACAATGACCGTAACAATGAAAAAACAAATCAACAACTGAATGCTATGAAATTATAATGACCAAACTTGACTCCAAAGAAAAGATATGAGATACTATTTTCCTGCCTTTCTAAAATAAATGGATAACTATGAGTATGGAATACTACATAAATTGTCAGACGTAAAAATATTTTGGTCAGTTTTACTCAATTATATCTTTTTTATAATTCTTTGCTACAAGAGATTGTTCTCTGGGAAGAGGAGAGGAGGGATATATAGGGAAATATAGTTGATGCAAAGTCAAAAAAGAAAAATATTTAAAGAAAAATATTTTAAAGTTACTGAAAGATCAGTGATATTTAGCAGGACTAGAATCTTACTCCATTTTTCTACTACAAGAATTAGGATGTAAAGCATTAAATGGAAACAACAAATAGCTCAGTAGGAACCAAGGAACTTAGTTTGTGATTTTTCCTTCTGAAAGTAATAAAGTCATTCCTTACCTATTTTCTCATTCTCCTGGACCTCAAATACTGTCACTGGAGTAGGGCATATAGGGGGATTGTCATTAATGTCTATTATTTCAACTTGGATTTCCAATGGTCTTGCTATGAGTCGTCCATTCTCATCCTTTACAACTGCATAGAAAACATACTAAAAGAGGAAAGTCAAAGTTAGGAGAAAATTTATCTAAAATTCATTCTTGCATCTCACCCTGAAAAGCAAAGCAAATGACTATTTCTTTTTCTCCA
>NW_025355500.1:0-1348 GCF_016433145.1 Gracilinanus agilis | reverse complement strand
ATGTGTATAAGAGACAGCTCTCTCTCTCTCTCTCTCTCTCTCTCTCTCTCTCTCTCTCTCTCTCTCTCTCATTGGAAGGCAAAGAAAAATATAAAAATCATTCCTACCCTCAGGAAGCTTACCTTCTATTTCCACCTTACTGGAGATTGTATATCATTCCTCCCATTCCCTGATAAAATTTTGCCATAGCCTTAAAGTCAAAATCAAATGCCATTTCCTCTAAGAAGCCCTTCCTGATCTCCCCATGCCATGATGGGTAATAGAGTCTGCAGAAGATAAGGGAAGAGCTTCTCTAGAAATCGGAGATTTCTCGGGAGATAAAGCTCTTCTGAATATCTGGGAGTTATTGGTAAAGAATTTTCACTCTCACATTCTAAAGCCCTCCCAATGCCCCCCAGTGCCCAGCCCGCCTAAGCCTCTACCCTTATCATTAGTCTGATTTCCTCAATAAATAAGACAGTCACATTACCCAGTCTAATTATGGGCAGAAAAGAAACTGTCTCCACATCAGTCCAAGAGTGAGGTGTCAAGGTGTAACAGGAGAGGGAGGCTTTTAATTAAACAATGTCAGGGCCCTCTTGATGAAAGCCCAGAGTTTAATTCCAAAACACTCTCTGTGCACACAGGAGGTCAAGAGCCCTCCTAGGCTCACTGCCTTTAGGGCCCAGCAAGGACACATGTTGTACAATTGCTTCTGTCCGGCCACAACATTGTACATTGTCAGGCAGCCATTTCCTATTTCTTTAATTAGGGGGGGAAAAGAACTTTGATGTAAATTCATAGCATGTCAGTTTTAATCTGTGTACAATCCATCACACTTCTGGAATGCGTGTGGCAGTTCTCCTTAATAAAGGATTATGGAGAGCACCTGCTGAGACTAAAACACTTTATCATCTTTGTTAGCACCAGGAGTTCCAGAATTATGTCATGTTTGACTCCAAAAATGATTATTATAAGCCCCAGAATTAGAAACATAACAATGGAGCTGCTGATTTCAATTGCCCGTGAAACTCTCATTTGTGGAATCAAACTTAGTAAGTTTTCATTTTAATAGAAAACTCTAATAGGGCCACAGTTGCTAAACCAAGATGACTAATTCTCCCATTTCAGTGCGCTATCAGATAATGGCTTTCTCAGACATAAATTAACTACAAAACCGAAATAGTCTACAAAATCAAAATGGCATCCAAGCACTTTTAAAAATAATAATAAGTATCCACGTTTCATCAACTGAAATGAAGCTTTTTTAGAAATGTCCACTGAGAGGTTGGGGTTCAACTGGATTCACCAGTCACAATTCTGGTTACACTAAAGAAAAGCATTTGGGAGGCATTTGGAAGATGGGTTT
>NW_025355499.1:0-6185 GCF_016433145.1 Gracilinanus agilis | reverse complement strand
CTCTCTCTCTCTCTCTCTCTCTCTCTCTCTCTCTCTCTCTCTCTCAGATTTGGCCAGGTGTATAATACCTTGCTTCATTATCTTAGCTCCCAGTATATAACCTTCCAAGTTTGTTTGTTTGTTTTAATTAATCTGCTCATCACTTCTTACGCTGAAGAAGTGTGCCTTCACATTTACATTAAAAAACTTGTTCAGCCATTCCCCAGGAAATGTAGGTGCCCTTAATTTCCAGTTCTTTGTCAAGCAAAGAAATCTGCTATGAATATTTTACAACATATATAGATTCCTTTATATTTTTCCTGATCTCCTTGAGAAAAAGACTCAACAGTGGAATTGAAAGGGTACACACAATTTTTGGATCAGTTCACAGGTCTACCAACAGTACATTAATATCTCCATTTTTCCATGTCAATGAAAACATTTGTCATTTTGCTTTTTTCATTATTTTAACCGATCTTCTAGGTGCAAAATCATATGGCAGAGTTGTTTTGATTTTAATTTCTTTCATCAAAAATGATTTAGAGCCTTTTTCATATGTTTATATTTAGCTTTGATTTCTTCACCAGCAATCATTTGTTCGTATAGTTTGACCTTCCTTTGGAATTGTTTTTGATCATTCCTCAGAATAGCTAATTCAATCACGGTTGTTCATTGTACAGTTTTCCTTTCATTGTTTACAATGGTCAACTGATTCTGCTCATTTCACTCTGCTTCCATTCATTTAAGTCTTTGCAGGATTTTCTGAGTTCTTTTTACTAATCATTTCTTACAGCACAATAGTATTTATTACAATCATACACTTTGACATTCAGCCTTGCCCAGTTGATGTGCATCCCTTCACTTTCCAATTCTTTTCCTCCATAAAAGGGGTGCTTAAAATATGTTTAGATCCTTCCTCTACCCCAACCCTTCTTTTTTTAAATCTTGCTGGAATACAAACCGAGTAATGATATTTTTGGATTGAAGAGTATGCACTGTTTTATATAGCCCTGTGGGCATAGGTCCAAATTGTTCTCCAGAATGGTTAAGTCAGTTCATAACTCTTCTAACAGTGCATGAGTGTCCCAGTTTCCCAAAATCCCTACAAATTTTGTCATTTTCTTTTTCTCTCATAAATTCAATTTGATTGCTGTGGGGCAGTACCTGAGAGTTGTTAAAATTTGCATTTCTTTAACTCACAGTGACTGAGAGCTTTTACCAATAGCCATTTTGTGCCAACTGTAGCAGATTTTAGAATGCTCAAAGCTGGCATGAGACAGTGAAAGACCATTCCAGCATCCCTATAAATAAGAGATCATCCCAAGGCAAAGGGACTCAGTTGTGAATTAGGTGGGTGGCAAAGGGTTGAAGAGGAAAAGCTCTCCAGCCAAACCAAGAAGCTTCGCCACAGACTTGTGTTAGCTGTCTCACTTTAAGGATCTGTTACTTAGGTCAATTGTTCAATACTGAAATCTGAATTATATTTGATCATTATCAATAACCATATTCATCAAAACCATCAAGAAAGTCATCTCTGAAGATCAACATATATTTATAATCAGCCAAGTTTAGTTCAGCTACTAGGCCAAGGTTGCCAAGCCAATGTGACAGAATTCTGTTCAAGACTTTTCCTAAGGGGATCTGCCTAGGTGTTTATCAATTAGTTTTTAGTTTAGATTAACCCTTTAATCCTTTATCATTACCCATCAATCCTTGATCCTCACATCCTCAAGATATTCCTATTACTTTTAAATTTAAATAGTTACCTGTTGCTGAGATCTTGTTTCTAGTCTAGTCCATTGTCTCCAAGAAGAATTCTCACTGTCTAGTTCTGACAGTTGAGCTTGATTCCCTAGCTGAAAAGGATTTCTAAGGCTAATCATCAACTCTTGCTGGAGATTAACTCCTAATCAAGTCAATATCATCTGAATCAATTGGCAGTCAGTTCAATATAATCAATATACAATCAAGAAGATATTAAAATATATATCCTAAAAGAAACAGCATTTTAGGCCTGTTTTCACTTGGGATTTCTAACAGAGTCAGCCTTCTGACTCTCCCCAGAGGGAAGTGCTGTCCACCTGCTCAACAGAAAGCAGCCTATTGAATATTATCCCTACACCATCCAAACAAGGTTCCAAGATAAACACAAGGGACTCATGATAAAAATGTTATCCACAACCAAGGAAGGAACAATTGAGGTCTGATTTCAGTTAAAGGGCCAACATCTTTTACAAGTTTTATTTTTGTTTTTTTGGGTAAGTGATATGTCTTTTGTGGAATATTCATGTGGAATATGGAAATATGTATTTCATGGTTATAACCTATATCACAATATTTATCACATTGGGGAGGGAGAGAGAAGTAGGGAGGAAGAGAATTTTTATCATAAAATGTCAAAAAATAATTGTCAAAATTGTTTCTATATGTAATTGAAAAAAATATTTAAAAAGTTAATTTTTAAAAAGAATTTTCCATTGTTATACATGTAGTATAATATAAAGTATGCTATATTGTATTATTTTATATTATATAATTCTTGAAGATTATCTAACATTTTATTTATAAGGCATAAATCAAACTTCTAATTAGAAGCACTAAACAACATTTTCCCTGTATGCTTAGAGTCCATTTGATACAGTATATTTACCAACAAAAAGGGAAAAAATGCAAAAGATCCCAAAGTCATTAAATAGACCAAGAAAAAAAAATTGTTCAGAGTATGAGATGAAACAAGAAGCTAAAGAGTTGCTTTATTTGATCTAAGCTGGGTGTATGTCCTTTAATAGATTCAAATTCTTTGTTACTCTATACATTTGCAAATGACCATGAAACCATGATGAGTATTAATTTCTGGTAAGATTTTCAGGGAGTAGGTAAATTTAAAAAAAGTATGATGAGGCTTTACTCTTTGTGTGTGTATACACACATATTGGTGTATGTATCATCCATATGTATCTATTTACACCAATGATGGCTAAACTATGGCCCATGGGCCAGAGCGGCCCCTTGAAATGTTCTATCTGGCAGCATGACATTATTCCTAATCTGACAAATACTATGAGTAGGATACAACATGATGAAACTTTGAAAGAGTTGCCTTAGAAACAGACTGACAGATGAGCATTTCCTTTCCTTTGGTCTCCTCTTTAAAAAGTTTGCCCATCATTGATTTACACATATATCCTTATAGACATATGTGTATAGGCACACGTGTTTGTGTATAGACCCATTGTACACATATATAAATGTACATTTTGTGCATATACACATTACATAAACATACAGACATATATTCATGCCTATATATATGTACATATATATATATATATATTTCAGTGTTTAAGTAAATATCAAAAACAAGCAAAGCAAACTAAAAACACATGTATACTTGCACTTATTTGATACTTTGAAATTAAGTAAAAAAAGTTTTTATTAAGTGCTCACTACACACATAGAGTCCTTTTCTTCAAGAAACTTACATTCAAATGTATAAAGAAGAGACAAAAAGGAAGGTGAAAAGGAATTTGAGTGAGAAAAAGATATTCATACTGGTGGTATCATGGAAGAAGTTCAGAGAGAAATAAACACAAAAATAGTAGATAGGATTAAAAGGAGCAGAATTAGAAGTGAAGCTTAAAGAGGGATCAAAATATGGTTTGTCTAGACATTTGCCTTAATATGAAAGTTCTAGGAGGAACCAATGAATCAGAAGAGGATGCTGCATCTCAGGGGAAAAATGAATAGTAGAGTGAAATCTCTGGAGAGTACAGAGCCGAAATTTGAAATGAATAATTCCATGGCCTTATTTCAAAGAATGACTCTGAATATACATAGTTCACAACCCAAATCTACCTTCTTATTTTATATAATACTTGGACATTTAAATATAGAAAGAAAAAATGAAATACATGAATTTAAAGTGGGAATCTTTCTTCCTTACTTAAGTTTTTGTAAACATTATAAGGATTGAACTGATCAGAGTACTAAAGGTTTTCAAAATGTTTTCCTTTTTATTAAGATCATTGCATCAGTTCCATCCTGCCCCAAATTCTACTACACTTTGCTGTATTTCATGTTTGTTTGTTTTTCTCAAAATGTCATTAGAGGAGTCACCTCATCTAAAAGGATTAGTAATGAAAACCTATCAAAATATAAAGAAAATAATACTGAAATTATGAAAATTATCATAAAATATGATTCTTATTTAAGTTAGGATGTTCTATCAGTCTAATTTTTAAGGCAAATATAGTCTTAATACTAAAAACCTATGAAAGATATTCTAAAGAGAGTGTTATCAATTTAGGAGATAATTCTTAACTGTTATACAAAGAAAAGAATTAAATTGACTGCACATGTTCTTGCTTTGTCAATATACTGGTTAGATAATAATTCTTCATTAAAATATTTGATCTGTTCTCTACAGTAAGAGAAATGGAGAGTAGAGAGAAGCCAAATAATATGGGCAGTGAAATATGCTGCCTGGAAATGTATCTTTCCTTCCAGAAATGTAGAAGGATAATAGAAGTGGTGGATGGACAAAGAAAATATGTCTTTGATAAGTTAACAATGAAAGTAACTCTTTAATCTGTAACGAAATTCAAATCAGTGAAGAATCATAGAAGCACTGTAGAGTGGCACCTTCCACCAAAGAGAGGCAGTTTCCATGGTCTGTGGATCAGGGTTGGAATATTTATTAGTGTATGGGGCCTGGTTATCTCCCATTCCAGAGAAATCATCATCTTTCCTAAAAACTCTGGAAAGTAGTCATGGACAAATTCAGATGGAGGTATTTTTGGGGATTTGACATGTACATAATATGAAATAAGGGATTTGCAAAGGTTTAGGGAATTCTTCTGGAATGAGTGCCCATTATGCAGGTCCCTTCTTCCCCATTGTCTACCTTGTCATCATTTGTGGAAGAGGGCTCTCTGCTCTTCTGGAATGAGAATATGAGGGTGGGGTGAGGTGATGTGGTACACTGGAAGACCAATTATAAGTAATTAATTATGTCTTACAGTTCTGATTTAAAGTAAAATTCTTAGCCTAACCACAGTTTGGTTTATTCTCTTCATGGGTCTTTTTCCAGACTGTGGCTGTCCTGTAGTTAACAATATTATTAGCAGAGGGTATCTGACCCTCTGACTTCTGGGCCTAAATATGGCCTCATAAATTCTATTTTATAAAAACTCATTGCTTCAGTTGATTTTATAAAAAATGAGATACTAGTCAGCTGCAAGTAATTTGCACTTATTAATGTGGGGAAGCAGCCAGAATGGAATATAATATTGAAGACATTTATATCGTTTAAGTGGTACCAAGCAGTGAGTTAAAGGCTTACTGACTACACCTGAAAAATAAAAATCAAACTTAAAACTATAAAGTTTACTAGGTGACTGTCATCAGGGTTGCTGAAGATGCTTGTCAATGTTAAATCACTTATCTGACTTACAGCATCATATTGATCCTAGCCAGTATTAATTTTCATCAAGAATGAATCATCAAAGATCTAATTGCCAACGAGCATGAGCATAGGCATCAGGGTATTATTTCTGATTCTAAAGTAGATTTAAGGACCTAGTGGAACTGAGCCATTTGGTGAGAGTGCTGGGAGTAGCTATGAGGAATGCTTAGCTATATAACATTTAGAAACAATTGGAGACTCTTCTCCACTCCCGATGCTGTTAATTAGTTTTTTGCACACTTAAAATAAATCAAAGTTTAACTAAAAGGAAGTGAGATATGAATAAAAAGCGAATTGGCTTTTCAATTGGTGAGCCAATCTGAAACAGTGCACAAACACTTCTTGCAATGACTTGAAGATAAAACAGAGGAAAACCAAAGGTAAAAGTATAATTTAATTTGTTTAGAAGACTAAAGTGACTTGATATAATATTCAGCAAATGAATTATTTTCTATTTTCTATTTGTTGAAAAATGCAATGCATTGCTTTCATTTGCTCTCAATATTTTCAGAAACAGTGCTTCAACTCTGTTAGCTTAGAATTTGGCCGACATGTGGGGCTGGGATGTAATAGGAAATTATCCTTTCTTATGTGAAATTGTAAAATAAGGCATAAAAGTGCCATTTTCAGTGTCAAAATTAATAGTTTTCCCAAAATATGACTAAAATATAATTATTTTAAATACTCATATGTGTATGTCTATGTAGACATAGGTATATATATATATATATATATATATATA
>NW_025355498.1:0-8179 GCF_016433145.1 Gracilinanus agilis | reverse complement strand
CCCCCTCACCAGGCAGTCCAGCTGTGCCACGGGGGTCTTGGTGCCAGGCTGGGCCACGTCCCACACCTTCACGCAGCCTTTGCCCCCCGTGTAGACGTGCTGGGTGGAGTTGCTGATGGTGACGGCGCAGACCACCTCTCCGTGGGTGAGGCTGTGCAGCTGCCGGGCGTGCCGGGGGATGCCCGTGCCCAGGAGGGCGTCTGACGGGAAGGGCACCGGCTGCATCTGCCCATCCGCAGACACGTGGAAGGAGTAAGCCCTGCGGGGAGGGCGGGGGGAGCCTGGCACCAGGCGGGGCGGCGTCCCCAACCCAGCAGCCCCCACCCCGCTGTCACTAGAGCAACTTGGAGAACTTGGGGGCCTGGAGAAAGCCTTCCCCCATCTCGGGCCCAGTTCCTGGGGTGCAGCTGCTGGTCTCCAAACATAAGGCCGGGGAAAGGCCTCTCCCAGAAGGGATCCTGGATCCGGGACGGCCCGTGTCCCTCCCCTGGCACTGGCCAGCCTCCTTTCAGGATCTCAAAGAATCCTCAGATAGGAAGTCGCAAAGGAATCCAACCCATTTCCCAGAGGCAGCCACCTCTTCCAGGAAGCCCTCATCCCCCAAGAAGGTACTCACGACTTTCCCCCAGGAAGGCTGGGCAAGGCGGAGGAGAGGGCAGACACCCGGAGGTGGGAGTGAGATTCGATTTCTATCTGCTGATCCAGGGAAGAAGGCAGAAGGAGGCCTCAGGCTCCCATGGCTCAGCCCCAGATCCTCCTCCCTTCACCCCCTCAGCTGGACAGAACTCTCCACTAAGGCTCCCGACGGCCTCCACTCTTTCTCCTGGCCCTGAAGGATAACCCCGACAATGGAGACTGGCCCCATTCCGAGAAAATCTAGAGTTTGCTCTTCCCCGTGGTGGGGGGCCCCGTGCTCAGACTCACCATGGGGGAGCGGCCGTACATCATGGGGAGGTAGGAGCTGGGCACAGCCAGGTCCCCACTGAGCAGAGTGTGGGCTCCCACGCCAAAGGAGGCCGCGAAGGGGCCAGACAGGGTCAGGGGAGTCCTCGAGGCTGTGGGGAGGGGACAAGGCCTTCAGACATCTCTCCTCCCCCCCAGCACCAAGAAAGAGGCTCCTAACTTCAGCTCCTGGGCCTCCTCTCTTCAGGGTTCCAGAGTTCCCAGATCTCTGCAGCCTCCAGCCAAGAATTCCATCCTCTAAACTAAGGATTCTGGGGCTCCCCAGAAGGGCTCCCCAGAGACTCCTGGACCCTTCAGAGGAGGGAGGAATCGAGGTCAGGGAAGTTTCCCCAGACTACGCCTCTCCATCTCCATTCCCCTTACCCTCAACTCATTCATTTATTCCCTCGGGGCTCTGGTCCCCAGCGCCCCACTCTCTCTAGATA
The DNA here is from genome assembly GCF_016433145.1 of Gracilinanus agilis. Classification (NCBI taxonomy): domain Eukaryota; kingdom Metazoa; phylum Chordata; class Mammalia; order Didelphimorphia; family Didelphidae; genus Gracilinanus; species Gracilinanus agilis. The sequence goes on along the minus strand of NW_025355498.1, from coordinate 6,791 downwards.
TGCCGTGATGACTTTAGACTCACTACACCCCAAAAAACCAAGTCACCACCTTCCTCTCCTCCGACTGACTCACCCAACGACCCGACCCAATTTCCCTGGGTCAATGGCATTGTCATCTTCTGATGTCTCCCGCCTCCAACCTTATGGCCTAACTACCCCTGGTCCTGGGGTCTTAGGTAAGCCTCCTTCCCTCTGTAGGCCTTAACTTCCCAATCTGTCAAATGGCTGGATTGGACTAGATCTCTGAGGCTCCCTTCCAGCTCCAGCATCCCATGTTCTCTAGGTCTAGTCAGATTTCCAAAGGTCTTCCTCATCTTTTGACAGCCCACATCCAGTCATCCTCTTGTGGCACCATAACTAGCCTTCCTTCCTCCAGCTTCTATCCTTTGGAAAAAATAAATAAACTCTTACCTTGCATCTTAGAATAAATACTATGTATTGGTTCCAAGGCAGAAGAGCGGTAAGGGCTAGGCCATAGGGGTGAAGTGACTTGCTCAGGGTCAAGCTGGGAAGTGTCAGAGGCCAGATTTGAACCTAGGACCTCCCGTTTCTAGACCTGGCTCTTCTATCCATTGAGCCACTCTAGTCTCTAGCCTCTAGACCAGTGAAGGGCAACCTTTTGAGTTTGGTGTGTCAAAATTCACCAAAAAAACCAACTGGGTGGTGTATCACTTAGGGAAAAAAAAACATAATTTCATGATATTTAGTTTAAAGAGCAAAAATGTATAATTGTAACACATAACTGTGTTTAATAAACCAAAATAGGTAAATGAATATAGGTAGAATTGTCATCTCTAGTGCACAGAGTGTCTACACTACACCACAGCAAATGTTTTATCCTTGGCATGCGGCTGCATGTCATTGAAAATGACTACACAAGTGCCATAGGTTTGCCATCACTGCTCTAGACTTATTCTTTCTTGCACAGATTCCTCTTCAAACAACACTTTCCTCCTATTTCTTCCCTGCTTTTGAACTTTCAAAGCTGCCTCTGTTGCTTAATACATCAAAAGTCTAAATTCCTAACTTCCAATGCTCCACCCCCTTCCCTCCTGCCTAGCCAACCTCAGTTCTCATTACTCCCAACAATGTACATCGCACTTCCATAGGGCCCCCCCCAGTGCCCTCAGCACACACCCCTTCCCACCACACCCCCAAATCCACAGCCCAAGACAACCCACATATGGTATTCATTCTGGCCTTTCAAGCCTTTGCAACTCAGAGCATGCTCCACTCCTAGAATGATCTGAGGAATTTAGAACCTTATAAACTGGGAATTTTCAAACCATGGGAGGCAGAATTTGGGAGGACCCTTGGAACACCGGACATCAGAGCTGGAAGGGCCCTAAGGACAGAGAATTTGAGGGCTGTCAGGGCTCTTAGAACCCAGGATATCAGAGCTGGGAGAGACCTTAGAACAGAGAATGTCAGAGCTGGGAGAGACCTTAGAACAGAGAATGTCAGAGCTGGGAGGGAGCTTAGAACCCAGAATATCAGGGCTAGGAGGGCCCTTAGGATACAATGTCAGAGCTGGGAGGGGGCTTAGAACACAGAATGTCAGAGCTGGGAGGGAGCTTAGAACACAGAATGTCAGAGCTGGGAGGGAGCTTAGAACAGAGGATGTCAGAGCTGGGAGGGGGCTTAGAACAGAGAATGTCAGAGCTGGGAGGGACCTTAGAACAGAGAATGTCAGAGTTGGGAGGGAGCTTAGAACAGAGGATGTCAGAGCTGGGAGGGAGCTTAGAACAGAGGATGTCAGAGCTGGAAGAGACCTTAGAACAGAGAATGTCAGAGCTGTGAGGGAGCTTAGAACAGAGGATATCAGAGCTGGGAGGGCCCTGAGAACACAGCCAGAGCTGAATGGACCCTCACCACACAGAACACAAGATGTTAGAGCTAGTCCTCCTCCCTGCCCCACCATTTTACAGGAAAAGAAACTGAGCTCCAGAGAAGGGCCATTTGCACGAGCTGACCCCCAGAATTAGTAATGGAACTGAGAATAGGACTCTGGTCTCCTCCTTTTCCGCCTCCCTCATTAGCCCCCACCAGACGGACAGTCATGGCAGGGCCGGGTTTCTCACCAGCGCTGTCCGTGGTAGGCAGTGGTTTGGTGCCAAGCTGACGGAGGTGGCTGGCAGAGCTGGGGCCAGCCGTGGAAGCGTCTGGGGAGGAGGAGGGGCTGCTGGACCTGCCCAGTGGAGGCGAGCTGACACAAAGTACCTTCTGCAAAGAGAAGGCAATGGGGGAGAGCTTGCGGGGAGCTGTTGGGAACGGTTTAGAGCTCATGCATTTGGCAGGAAGGACATGTAGGAGGAGCACATGCGTGTCCTTGTGTGTGTGAGGGTGCCGCCGTGTACGTGTAAGGCCGTGCTTCCCTGGATTTGCCTGGGCACAGAATAAGGTGGTCACACACTGCCCATGTAACCACCTACGTGTCTACAGGAGTGCGCCGGGCTTTTGCACTGAATGTGTGCAGGGACGCACACAGACAAGCAGAAAGCATAGATGGATGAGGTGCAGGAGGGTACCATTTCCCAGGAGTGTGTGTGTGTGTGTGTGTGTGTGTGTGTGCGTGCACCTGTGAACATCTCACCCGTGATCACACCCAAATGTAGTGTGGGTGTGACGAGATGGGCCAGAGGAAAGGGGGGAGCCCTCTGGTAAACCAGCCCCCCTGCGCCTCCCCTAACCCCTGTGAGCATCGGGGCTCCAGGGATCTCTGGGGAGCCCTCCCACCCCCATCCCCTCAGCATCCCTCTCCGTCTCCCCCGCCCCCTCCTCCCTCATCTGCCTGAGCCAGTGTGACTCGGATTGATTGGCTCTGAAAGGCAGCCCTCCCAGTGATGTTTCAATCCCAGAATCTGACTTGGCCAATCGATCCAGGGCGGGGGAAGCGATTCAGGCAGCAGCCAGGCAGCGAGGCCTGCCGGGCCCACATGAACCCCTCGGGGACTGCACTGAGGTGGGGAGTGGGAGGCGAGCAGAGCTGAGGACTCAGAGTCACAGCTGCCATCTCTGTGGCCCCTCCTCCCGACTAGCCTGGGAGGGAGGACATAGGTGATACCTGTGTATGTCTCACACAAATGGAGAACTCCCATCGCCATTTTACAGATGAGAAAACTGAGGCTTAGCAGGGGGAAGTCACCCGTCCAGGGTCACAGAACTTGGGAGGGGAAGCCTGGATTCAGATCCAGATTTCTGGATTCCTGTACAGACTCCCCTCATCGTGGGGTACTGCCTGCACCTCCCTGCCCCGGGGTGCTCTGGGAAAAGGCCGGGCCAGTGATCCAGAGCTAGGAACAGGGGCAATGAGTGTCATGGGATGGCTCTTGGATTCCTTACCAGGCTGGGATCCTTGCCTCTGGGGGTCAACGTGGCCTGGCTTGAGGCCAAAGAGGCTGGGCTGTCAGGTGGATCCACATGGGTGAGCAGCTTTGGGCTGGGTGTGGGCACCAGGCTGAGGGGTTCTGAGACAGGATCCTGAGGACAAGAAGGTCAGAGAGCTTAGGGAATCTGCCCCTTCCTAAAGGGGGACTTCTTGCTCCATGCCTAGCGGGGTGTCTCTACAGGGCCAGAGGAGCCCTCACCCCCTCACCTCAGCCCCAAAAGGGAGGCACAGGGGGCAATTTTCCTGAGGCTCAATGAGGAACAGGGACTTGCTCAAAACCACTAAAAATGGTTATACAACTGGGACCTCTGAGGGTATGAAAATACCTGAGTCTAAATTTGAACCCAGGACCTCCCATCTCCAGGCTTCACTTTCTATCTGAGCTGGCCCCTAGATCCAAGATTCTTAACTGTATTGTGTCCTAGACTCCTTTGGCAGTCTGCTTGGCGAAGTCGAAGAAGCCCTTCTCAGAACGTTTTTAAATACATATAATAAAATACATAGGATTGTGGAGGAGACTCATTATTTTGAATTACAGTCTCCAATTAAAAAAAAAAAGTTCATGGACCCCTTGGTTAAAACCCCCAAGACTAGATCATCTTTAAAGATTTTTCAGGCTCTGGGGTTTTAGAATCTTAATGAGATCATAAGGTAAGATGGGACATTTAGAAGTCACCGAGCTTTCCCCAATCCTCTGGAGAAATGGTAGAGAGAAAAAGGAGGGGGAGACTCCCATCTTTCTTTCCAGCCCATGTTCCAGGTCCTCCCTGTCCAGGCAAACAGAACTTGTATCTCCAGCCCCATCAGGATACTCGGAAGCCCATCCTCCCAGAAAACCAAACCCAAACAAAAAATCTTCCAAGTGATGAGCTAGGAGAAGCCCAGGCTCTCCCCCATCTCCCACACTCCCCAGGGGCCAGACTCACCTCATCCACCACCAGATTATAGTCACTCTTGTCCCCATCACTGTCCTGGCAGAAAGAAAGGGGGAAGGAAGCAAGATGGGAGCTGGCATCTGAGGCAAACCCAAGCTCCCCTTCTTAGCTGCCTCTTTTGACCACAGAAAGTCTAGAATATAGAACATGGACTATCAGAACTGGGAAGAGCCTCAGAACCCAGAAGACAAAACAGCAGGGTTTGGGAAAGCCCTCCGAACACATGATAGCCGGATGGCTTTTGTTAAATCCTTTTTCTCCTTCTTTTTAGTCTTTGTTACAAGGGTCAGGTCTTGGAGAAGGAAGGGAACACATTTGGAAATGAAACCACAAAAGCTATCAAAAAAAGAACATAGAGTGTCAGAGCTGAAAGGGGCCTTTAAAGAGCCTGGTAATACTCGCCCTCTGTTTTTACAGATGGGGAAACTGAGACTCGGCAAGAGGCAAGAAGACACAACCTCACTCACATAGTTTCCCAGAGGGTCTTTCTCTTCCTGTTTGTGTGTCTGACCAATGAGCCACTCTTCCTCCACCAGGCTGTCTGAAGGGGAAGGAGATGGGCTCTGCAGAAAAATGTAAAAGGTTTATCAGGCATCCTGGAAAGCTCAGCCGGCCCTGAGAAGGAGTCCACGTCCCTCCCTTGCTCCAAGTCTCTCAACAAGTGTCCCCCATTCCTGGGATTTAAGAGGAGGATGTGGCCATCCATTAGCACAGGGCGTCTCCCCTGGAGAGAGGGCCTGGATTCTCTCAGCTCCCCAAGTCACCCTCATTCTCTCTAAGAGATAGAGGCCTTGAGGAAGGGGTCTTAGCTCCTGTGTGCTCCCTGATTCTTTTTTTTTTAAACCCTTAACTTCTGTGTATTGGCTCCTAGGTGGAAGAGTAGTAAGGGTGGGCAATGGGAGTCAAGTGACTTGCCCAGGGTCACACAGCTGGGAAGTGTCTGAGGCTGGATTTGAACCCAGGACCTCCCATCTCTAGGCCTGACTCTCAATCCACTGAGCTACCCAGCTGCCCCCGTTCCCTGATGAGGAGGCCACGGTGTCCTCTCGAGGGGTCAAGGGAGATGGGGGCCAGGCCACGCCTACTGCCCTCCACAGCCTATTTATAAATAAATATCCCCCCCCCCATTTTCTCCTCTCTTGTAAGAAGTTCATTCTGGGAGGGATAATGAGGCAGATCTGTCTGGAAAATCCCCAGCCCAGCCTACAGCCCCTTGTATCCCTGTTTATTTAGCCTGTTTAGACACTCAGAGCTGGGTGGGTCTCAGATACGGAACACAGAATGTCAGGAGTAGAAGGGCCTTTAAATACAAAATATTAGATCTGGGAAGGGCCTTGGAAATGATCTAACCTTACGTCTTTTCCAGTCTAGAAAACCACTTCCCACAACTCTCTCTCTCTCTCTCTCTCTCTCTCTCTCTCTCTCTCTCTCTCTCTCTCTCTCTCTCTCCCCCTTCTGTCTTAGAACAGATACTAAGTACTGATCCCAAGGCAGAAGAGAGGTAATTGTTAGGCAACTGGGGTTAAGTGACTTGCCCAGGGTCACACAGCTAGGCAATGTCTGAGGTCAGATTTGAATCCAGGACCTCTCTAGGCCTGGCTCTCCATCCACTGAGCTACCCAGCTGCCCCGACAATATCTCTCTGACAATTTCCACTTATATACCTCCAATGATGGAGAGCTCAATCCCTCCTTCCCTCAGCAGACCGTTCCATTGGGGAACATTTTTCCCTACTTTGAGTTGAAATTTCCCACTCTACCATTTCAGCCCATCGCTCCTGGTTCTGCCCTTCTGGGCCCAAACAGAACAAGTCTAATCCCTCTCCCTAAAGACAGGCCTTCCAATATTTGGACAGAGTTTTGAGACTTCTCTTCTCTGCTCTCTCGCCCTCTCCCCATCCCAGGTGCCCTCCTCCGGGTGAGCTCCAGTTTGTCCATGGCTTTCTTCTATGGTGGTCCTTGAACTGGGCACAGTCTTTCAGGTGGGGAGGGACCAGGACAGCCTCAGCTTTTGTTCAGGGCAATGGGCTGTGGGAGTGGGAGGGGGTTTGAGGCAATTCTTGGAGGCAGAAACAATCAAAGGACCTCAGCAGAAAGGGCCTCCATCCCTGCCACAAATGCTAATGGGGGCCTAGAGCTGAGGCCAGCCTGGTGGAGGAGGAGGGAAGTGAGCTGTCAGCTTATAGCTGCTATCTTCCACCCATCCCCAGAGAGACCCTTCACTTCCCCCCAACTTTGACTGCTCCTTCTGGAGGACTGGCTCAGTCATCTGTCCTGCTGGTATGGGGGTGGGGAAGGGAGGAGAGGCCATGCTCAATGGAGCCCAGAGCCAAGATCCTAGCTAACCTCCCCCCTTCCCCTGCCCCCACATACACATGGGTCAAATGGGCCCAAGATGGAGAAGCCCAGAGACCCGATGAATGCAAATGAGATGGAAACACCACAGCAAATCCCCAAGTGATCTCAGCT
>NW_025355497.1:0-5347 GCF_016433145.1 Gracilinanus agilis | reverse complement strand
CAGCAGACTCTCCATCTCTCTCTCTCTCTCTCTCTCCATATATGTATATATATATATATATTATATATAATGTATTCACATATACTGAAGCATATCAGACACGTGCTAAAAACTTGGGATCATGGATTCTAGAATTAGATCCACATTCCAACTCTCTCCACACTATGGAAGTTTCCATATTGGCCCAACTATCACCACATTCTCCTAGGATGTGATACCATTATTTTGCTGATGAGAAAACAGAGTCCAAAAGTGTATGATCTGGAGATCACTAGTGTTATTCTGGTGCTTCATTACCGCCACTAAAACTGGGTCCTCATTTTGACATTGGAGGTGACCCTGGGTTGGCAAAGCCTTTGTCAGTGCAGGACAAGCCCCAGCAGGTTCTACTCTTATATTCATACCTAATCATATCCCAGCACTCCCTTGCCCTGTTATTTAATCCGTTCATGTTTGTCTTATCTTTCCTATTAGTTTGTAATATGCTGGGAGCCTGGGACCACTCTTGGCTGTGCAAAGGAGATCTAGACTTCTGATGTTATCAGGGTAATAGAATGCCTGGCATGGAAACTTCCCTCACTGATGTAGATAGGCACTTCAGCACTTTGCCTGTGGACATGGATCTAGTTTGTGACTGAGGTAAGTCTCTAAATCAGGTGTTCCTGATTCCAAGGTTGGCTCTCTACCCACTATGCAACACTTCCTTTTTTGTTTCTTCAGCTGTTTTTCAGTTATGTAAAATTCTTCATGACTCTTTTTGGGGGTTTTCTTGGCAAAGATACTAGATCACCTTGCAATGTCCTGCTCCAGCTCATTTAACAGATGAGGAAACTGAGGCAAGCAGGATCACACGACTTGCCCAGGATCTCACAGCTAATAATTTAGATTTAATTTAGGTCTTCCTGACTCCAGACCTGGTACTCTATCCACTATGCCAGCCAACTTAAGGTTAGGTTTGTGAATGGGACATTGAACTGGGAATTTGGAGGCACATTTTCTACATTTCTACAAGGTATAATTTATGACTTTCTCTATTTCCCCAGTTGTTCCATGATAACCACAGTACTGTCAAACTTTTACTTATAGTATTAGTTTTTCAATCATTTTTTCAGTCATATCTAAGTCTTTGTGACTCTGATTGAAATATTCTTGGTAAAGATATTGGAGTGTTTTGGTGTTTCCTTTTCTAACTCATGTTACCGATGAGGAAACTAAAGCAAACAGGGTTAAGTGGCTTTCCGGAGTTGCACTGCTATTAAGTGTCTGAAGCCAGATTTGAATAGGAAAATGAGTCTCCTTGACTTTAAGCCTAGTACTCTATCCACTGTATCCCCTAACTGTCCTTGGTTATAATAAATTGCTACAAATAAACTAATAACACTTTAAATAATTCTGAAGACAGTAAACCACCATGAGGCATGTTTATTCTATATAGTTGGCTACGGCCATATGTATTCAGCCTATCACTTAGTCTTTTAAGTTTATTTTCAACTCTGCAATATTTCCTGTGGGGAGTTTGTGTTCAGCTTGCTTAAAGGCCTCTTTACCAAAACCTGGAAACAAACAGACTTGCTTTCTATCTCCTCCAAGTTTAAGAGCTAAGATTCTGGAGGCTTACTGAAAAATATATCATAGAGGACAGAGATAAACTTGCACTTAACACACAAAAATAGCAAAAATGGCATTTTGGAAGCATTTCCATCCTCTTTAATTATATTTTGCCAATCACATTTTGAAAGCTGACTAAGAAGTGTAAGCTTTCTGCTCTGATTTCTTTTTCTGAGTTGACACAACCCAAATTTCCACATCCAGGAATCTACCGCCTCTTGATACTATCTGAGGCCAAGTATCATTATCCCCACTGTGCGGGAAACAGCAATATCTTTATTATTCCAATTTGGCAATAAGCTGGAAAATTAGTAAGTTAAGTGGCTTCTTCCATTATTTCAACAAAGTTAGTTTTGGCTACTCCTTCTTGGGCTAAGCCTACCAAATAAAGGAATGAATTTTTCTGTCCAAAGTTTATAAAGCAGAAAGGTAAAGCCAAAGCTCTGGGGAATGTTTTGCTGCTTAGAAGCAAGAAGGACTACCTAGATGATCTTTGGCAGCCCATCTGGCACCACAAATGTATGTGAGAAGGGAAAATTGTAGGTACCACTGGCCAATTTTGTTAAGATTTCTGAGGAGTGGCATGGCTTACTTTGTTAAGTATCCAATCATAGATACTAAATGCAGGGGTTCCACACCACATAAGCTACTAGCTGGCATTTTAGCCTAATTTGGCTTTAGAGTTCTCATGTTATGAATAAATATGAAAAGTATTGACATAACAATGGCTCATATTTATATAGTGTTTTGTTAGTACTTTCAAGGTCATTGGTTTTGAAATCCTGCAGATTGCAACCTCAATCATCTTGGCCTCAGACACAGGCTAGCTGTGTGACCCCAGGCAAGTCGTTTAACCTCTATTGATTGTCTCAATTTCCTCAGTGGCAAAATGGGTATGATAATAAGCATCTGCCTCCTAGGGTTGTTATGAAGATTAAACGAGATAACATTTATAAAACTGTTCGAATAGTGCCTGACACATGCTTCTCTTCAAGCAAAGGCAAAGGTTAGACAGTGTCTTGTTGGCAAGGCTCCAGAGAGGATTCTTGTTTAGTGATGGTTGGACCAGTGATGGTGGTTTCTTGGGTCCCTCCCAAAGCTGAGATTCTGGGACTGTGAACAATCAGGTGATTGGTGGCTCGAATGGAGAAATGTGTGATGTATGATAACATAGTCAAATGAATTCCTTTCAAGTCGGATCACTGTTGTTATAAATATAAGGGTCCAAGGGAGATGTATAGGTGTACAATGATGTTGATGTATCTATCTGTACTCTCTTCAGGTGCAGTTGATGGGAGGAACACCTACTCCAATCACCCTTGACTGCTGCTGTAAATTAACCCTTCATCTATAACAGCTGCCCTTTAAGGACCCTTGAGAGGTTAGATAAATGGGTAACCTTTCCAGGTCCAACCTGGGGTTGGGTGGATTAGTATTGGGCTATTGATTTGCCTTGGATAACGTTTAGGATCTGATAGCATTTGACTCCCTTCCCCAGGGCCATGAAAAACAGACCACTCAGGAAGGTACTTGTTGTTGAACAGTCTTTATCTATAAACAGGGAAAGGATAACAAGGTTGAGGACTGGGGATTGGGAACCTATTGATCTACTATCTATAAACTAGTTGACAATCAGCACTGAAGGCTATTAATCTGGTGGAAGCTAGAGATTTTACACACTCCCTCTATTTCTGGCCAGACCTGATCACAGCCAAGCCAGAGAATAGGGAAGCTATTGATGCAAAGGTATTGATGGTCTTATTCTCTCAACTTTCTCACTATCAGTGTTGGTGATTCACTAGCTCTCCCAGTCTATCAGAAATATTCAGATTTATTCCTACCCTCTTCTTCATAGACCTCCCTGCCACCCTTCATCACCCACTCAGAGATTTCCCAGTCCAGGGACTCCTGTCCAGAGACCTCCAAAGAGACTCTCAAGATGGCTGTCAGGGGTATTTATACCATGGGGCCAACTGACGTTTGCCCCTGGCTCATGGTACTGGGGAACATTCCATGTCTTCCAACTGCCATCCCTGTCAGTCAAGGTGGCATCCATCATTTCCCAGATTATGAATATAACACTGTGTATAAAGAATTATTGATTACTCTATTAATCCTATCTGGGAAAGGGTTCTCTCCGGGCAAGACTCTGCCATGTATTATAGATCCAGGTCTTGAAAGGACTTCAGAGACCATCTAGTCCCTCCACTCCACTCTCCACAACCATCTTCAAGATGAGGAAATTGAGGTCCATAAAGATGAGATCACACAGATAATTCAGTTCTAAGTGTCAAAAGTCTCAATTCCAAATCCATCATATTTTCTACTGCATCACATTAACCCAATTGCCTTATATTCAATATTTTTATTGTTTATTTCTCTAAACATGCATATTGGCTTGCTGATCAAATTTGTATACCATTCAGAGAAGAATAACTAAGTTATAAAAAGGCAGAATCAGGATCTGAAAAGATCTTTTCATGCACTCGTAAACCTATATACTTATATGTCTTGATTCTCAGTAGTCCATATCTCCAGCTTCTGTGTCTTTTTCTAAGCTGAATGCCTTTCCTCCATACATTAAGTGACTTGCACAAAGGGTCCCAAAGGTAGAAGAAGTAAAACTTGAATTCAAACTCTTGTCCTTTGGCTCCATGTTGAGCTCCCTTTCCATTGCATGGTAACTACAATATTTTTCACCTGGATCACTGAGTAAAAATTACGATCATTGAAGTAAATCGTTATAGGTTTTCAATTCATCATTTTTCAAATTTGTTGTTTTTATTGTACAGAAGTCTACAAAAAGCACCATTTATTTCTTTCAGGTCACAGAATTTCTAACAGAGACCTTAGTGCTTAATTAAAACAGCCCCTCATTGCACAAACAGGGAAATTGATTCTAAGAGAAGTGAAATGACTTGCTTAAAGTTACATAAGCAGTAAATAGCTGACCAGAGAGCAAAATCCAGATCCTTTTACTGCAAACCTACTGTTTATTCCACTGGTCCATACTGAACATTATATATCTCTAAAAGAGATCAGGATGCCATTTGGGGACTGCAAATGAAAATCTTTTGGCTATATTTTTCCCTTTCATTTCTCTAACTTTTGATATGGTATGTTCAAAGAGAAGGTTTTGGAGGAAGATGGAAAAGAAGGGATGAAGGATGACAATAGTAGGTCTTATACTATAGTTATATCTACAGAACAGATTAGGGTAGTAATTCTCTAAGTGTAGGTTGAGGATCTTCAGGGATTTCTGAGATCCTTTTAGAGTCTGTGAGTTCAAAACTATTCTCATGATAATAAAATATTTTAAATTATCAGTATATATAATCTGCAGAAATGAAAGCTCTTGAGCCCTCAGTTATTTTTAAGAGTACAAGGATATTCTGAGCCTTAAGGGGTTCAGCAGCTAGATGGTACAGTGTTTAGAGCAATGGGCTTCAAGACAGGAAAAACCTGAGTTTAGATCTAGCCTTAAATTCTTCATAGCTATGTGACTCTGTATTAACCTTTGTTTTTTACAGTTTCCTCAACTATGACATAGATAATAACTCCTACTTCAGAAGGTTATGAAAATCAAATGAGATATCTGTAAAACACTTATCCAGTGCCTGGCACATAGTAGACAGTGAATGACTATTTGATTTCCATTCTCTTCCCTTTTTATACCTACACATACATGAAATCAGCCCTTCTCCTCCTCCTCCTCCTCCTCCTTCTCCTCCTCCTCTTC
>NW_025355496.1:0-3489 GCF_016433145.1 Gracilinanus agilis | reverse complement strand
TCCTTACTCCACTAATCAATATACTATGTCTCCCTCCATGTTTGTGACTTTTCAAAATTTGTTAAATCTATCCTCTATATACTTTCATGGGAGTCATTGATGGTGATATCAATCAACCTAGAATCAAGAACAGGTCCTTGGGGCCCTGAACTTGATCCTGCCCTCCAAGTTGATCTATTATTGGCCACCCTTTGGGTCCAATCCTTCAAGTTTTAAAATCACTTAACTGCTCTCTATTCTAGTCCATGATTCTCCATCCTGTACACAAGGATATCATTAAAGACTTTCTGAATTCTTTGCTGAGACCCAGGCTGAAATCCGTGGACATCTTGTCCACAGCATTTTCCCTGGCTGATAACCCTGTCTTAAAAAAAGGAAATTGAGTTAGCCTGACACAATCTCTACTTTTTCAAATATTCACAAAGTTTCCCTTTAATAATACATTCTAGAATTTATCTAGCAGTCAAAAGTCATATTGATTGTCCTATAATCTGAAGATTCTTTCTTCTGTCCTTTTTTAAAAAAAGAATCAGACAACTTGCCTGTCAACAGTCTTATGACACCTCTCCTTGCCAAGGTTTTTCAAAGATTGCAGACAGTAAATAGCTAAGCAATCATATCCAGCTCATTTTTTACCTTAGGCTGCTGTTTCTACAGGCCTTGTTGAGAGAAGGCTAAATACTCAAATAAGAATACATTGGTAAGTGCTTTGTAAACTTTGAGAGCATTATGTAAATGCTGGTTATTATTACTTTAACTATTATTGTTATTAGTGTAGAATCAAAGATTTAAATCTGGAAGAGACTTTGGAAGCTATTGGCCCAATCCCCTCATTTTATAGAAGAGGAAATAGGCCCAGAAAAGTCCAATAACTTGCAGATCTTACAGGTAAGCATGTGCCACTAATTCTTTCTTATCTTGAGTCTCAATTTTCTGTTAACTAATCTTTTTCTTGTTCAGTTCTTCATTCAATTATTCTTCTGAGTAGAAAAAAGCAAAAGAAAGGCAAGAGCTTAAGTGCTGCATCCTCTCCATTACTCCCTCCTCCACGAAAAGAGAGTTAATCCCATCTTTGTCATTTTCCTCTCTTGCCCCAAATATAGCTATGAGCCTTTGTTCCTGTATTTAGCTTCCATTACCTCAGCTCAATCTGAGCTATAATATTTCTCACACTATTCAAGCAGGCTGTGACAGACATTTGTATTCATCCCCCATTATCTGTCCTTGTCTCTGTCTATGTCATGCAAATGTCTTTAAATTCTGAGTTGGTTGATGGGTTCCCTGTGTTCTAGTTTTAGTTTCTTTAGGCATCTCAAAGGATCATATATCTAAAGGGGAATTTAGAGCTCAGTCAGCCCAATCTCATCATTTTGTGGAAGAGGAAACTGAGGTCCAGGGAAGGTAAGTGGCCTGCCTGAGGTCAGATATGTAATAAATATCAAGGCTGGGATTTGAACACAGATCCTGACCCCAGAGTCAGTATTCTTTTTACTTAACCACATCGTCTCCTTATTGGAATAATTTGTCTACTTTTGTTATCATTAGAATTTCCTTTTTCCTATCATCTCTCTTAGGCTGTTTTACTCTGTATATATTTAGGATAAGTGGGATCATTTGGCTACTTTCTGAACTCTTAAATATATCCTCTCCTAATTTAAGATGTTTATCAGGCTCGGCTTTTTCTTCTCCTAGACTCCCAGACCTCCAGAATCCTGCCCTTGAGCCTAGCCCTCCAACCTCTGCTATACTTAATTTGATGTGTTTTTTGGCTATTAACACACTCTTGGTCCCTGCTGCCTCCGTTCTATCTCTGACCCTGATACTATCTGATCCTTTCTGTTTTTCCCATCCCAACTTCCATCATCCGATTTATTTACTAGGACACGGATCCTGACCCAGAAAGGGCAGCCACAATCTGGGAATGAGGATCAGGTAACCAAGTAGAGATTGCAGGTAGAGATGCTTTGACCTAGTGGGAAGTAGAGCCAGAAACAGAAAGCAAGATCAAGAACACTAAGCCAAGGCTCCACATGGAAATCATCCAGGAGGGACCCACGTTTCATGGTTCAGGCTTCCAAGGAGGAACGAGGCAGAGCTGGAGAGGTAGATCCCCAGTATAGAGGAGAGAGCCTCTAGCCTTAAAAACTCACCTGTATTTGCCAGGGTTTTTCCTCTTTCCCTCCCCACAATTTGTAGATTAATTCCTTCTAATTTCAGTCCTTAGACTTAGATGTTCCTGCTCATGCCCTTAGATTTCCCCTATAATAAAGGAATAGCAGAGTCCAGTATCAGAGCCCAGAGAGAGGCCAGGTATAGTCCATTATATAGATGTGTTAACTGAGTCACAGTGAGGTCTATCAATCTACTTCAAATCTCCCACCGACTGGACGGTAGGACGAAAACAGAAACAAAAGCTTGGCCCAGCTTTCTTCAGTGCACCAACACAGATCTTTAAGGTGGGATAGAATGATACCTCAACAGGCTGGTACAGTAGAAAAAATCCTTGACTCTAGAGTAATAGAACTTGGGTTCAAATTTCACCTCTAGTATGAACTGGTCCAACAATCATGGAAAAAAAGACCATAAAACGATGCATACTCTTTGACCCAACAATACTACCATGATTATGTATCCCTAAAAGATCAAAGAAAATGGAAAAGGGAGGCAGATGGGTGGCTCAATGGACTGAGAGCCAGGCCTAGAGATGGGAAGTCCTGAGTTCAAGTTTGGCCTCAGATATGTCCTAGCTGTGTGACCCTAGGCACGTCACTAAACTCCCATTGCTTAGCCCTTACCACTTCTGCCTTGGAACCAACACACAAAATTGATTCTAAGACAGAAAGTAAGGGTTTAAATTTTTTTAAAGAAAAAGGAAAAGGACCTATATGTGCAAAATATATTTATAGCAGCCCTTTTCACTGTGGCAAAAGAATTGGACATTGGGAGGATGCCTATCAGTTGAGCAATGTCTAAACAGGTTGTTGGATATGATTGTAATGGAATGCTATTGTGCTACAAGAAATGAGGAGCAGAACAGTTTCAGAAAAACTTGGACAGACTTACATGAACTGATACAAAGTGCAGTGAGTAGGAACGGGAGAACATTGTACACAGTATAGCAATATTGTAATGATGACCAACTATGAAAGACTTAACTACTTTGATCAATTCAACAATCCGCAATAATTCCAAAAGACTCACCATGAAAAATGCTATTCACCTCCAGAGAGAGAACTGATGAATTCTGAGTGAAGCATATTTTTTCATCTTCATTTTTCTTGCTTTTCTTTTTTTTGCAACATGCCTAACATAAAAATATATTTTGTATGACTTCATATGTAGGATGCTTATCCTATTATTTGACTTCTCAATGGATGAGAGATATCTGAAAAAATTTGGAATCCCAAATTTAAAAAATGAATATTTTAAAAATAATTTTTAAAATTTTACATTTTATCAATTATTTAATTATATGATTATACATATAAT
>NW_025355495.1:0-2955 GCF_016433145.1 Gracilinanus agilis | reverse complement strand
GATAGATAGATAGATAGATAGATAGATAGATAGATAGATAGATAGATAGATAGACGGATGGATGAATGATATAAAAGGGGAGGTAGGGGAGGAGATGCATTACTAAGGGATGCATCGGCTCATTAATTTTTCCCAAGGGAAACGAGGAGGAAATACCTTCTTGACACAAAGAACCTTCACATGAAAGTTAAAAGAAATAGATTATTATCCTCACCCAGAAACTTCTGAGCTATGTGAATGGGTGAGGCCATGCCCCAATATGGACCCACATTTCTCTTTCTGAAGAAGAAAACACTTGGACTAACTACTGTGTGAGATCCCTTCCACCCTGGACATTCTCCAGCTCTGTATGGAAACAAACTTGGAAGTCAGAACAGCCAGGGTCAGTCAAGGTGTCACTAGCTGTGTGACCTAGAACACAGCTCTCACCTTCTCTGGGGCTTCACCATGCTGGCAAGCCTGTTGCACAACAGCATGAGTGAGGACCGACAATGGGAAACACAGAGGGTGACCTCAAGTGATATGATTTGCTAAGGTCGGAATGGAGTGGAGCTGAGCTGCTACCTCCTAATTCAGAACTGAAATGTGTGGCAAAGTCAAAAGCCCATCTTGGGAGCCTTTCGTTTAGTCCTAAAGTTCTGGGAATTGCTAGCTGGGTGGTCTTGACCATTCAGATCAATTCAATAAAACACATACCAGGCTCCAGTCAATCATTTCCCCTTTTTGGACCTCTGCTTTCTTTTCTGGAAAATAAGGTGGTTGGACTGTTGTCCAGTATTGTCCAACTCTTCATGGCTCCATTTTGAGGAATTCTCGGTAGAGATAGTGGAATGGTTTGTCATTTCTTTCTCTACTCTTTAGTTTCCATTTTACAGTTGAGAAAACTCAGGCAAACAGGGTAAAGTGACTTGCCTAAGGTCGCACAGCTCCTAAGTGTCCGAGGATACGTTTGGAATCATTAAGATGAGTCTTCATCTTTATGCTCTATCCACTGTGCCACCTAACTTCCCTCTATGGTTGAACCAGATGACCCTTTTGGTCCCTCCCAGCTCTGGCACTCCATTTGTGCCCTGAGGTCTTTCTCAGCCTTGACATTCCATGCTCTGTTTTAAGATGGCCCTCCCCTCCATGTTCTGTATTCTATGTAGGGTATCCCAATAGATTTTACCCAGTTTTAGGCTAATAACTTCGGCTTAACATTTGATGCCTGTATTCTAAGTTCCCATCTAACTTTGACATTCTGTGCGCTGTCTTCTAAGATGCCGCTCAGTTTTGATCTCCTCTGTTTTAAGGTCATCCCCCGCTCTGATATTCTAGGTTCTGTGTTCTAAGGCCCTTCCTAGTTCTGACATTTGATTATTTTAATGTCAGGGTGTGGGGATTTTGCAATCCCAATTTTTGGAGTGACGACCACAGCTGTTTCTTGACCTTCTGACTTGGACCAAACCGTCTCACAGCTGCTCTTTTGCAAGGCAGGAGGAGGAAGAGATCCAGAGAAGGCTGTGAAAAACAACTCTGAATGGTCTGGCTGCCTGTGTTTCTACAGTTCTGCGGATCAGTCTCTGTCAAGGCACAGAGGGCTTCCTGCTTTGGGGATGTTGGCTGGAGGTGCTGGTGGGAGATGTGGCTTGAAAACAGCAATTCAGAAACACAGAATTTCCAAGCTGCAAAGGAGTTGCATTCAAGGTAACAAACATTCAGGAATCACTTCTTATAGAGAACGTGTCTTCCTTCCTGGTCTTTTGAATAAGTCTTTAATGGGATTTCAGGCTCCTACAATCCTTTGGATGAGGAAATGCTCAGGGGAGTCACATCTATTGATATCCCACTGAATCTTCAAAAAAAAAAATAAGGAAGGTGAGGAAACTATTCTTAAGCCCATTTTGCACAGAAGGAAACTGAGGCCTTTTCCAGATTAAGTGACTTGTCCACTGTCTCACAGAGAAGAAGGAGCAGATTTAGGACTAGACCTGAGGCTTCTAATTCCTAGGCCTCCAGATGATGGAGTCAGCTGTGGTACCATGGAAAGAGCCCCAGACTGCGGTTCAGGAGGCCTGGCTCTGAAACCGAGCTCTGTTTCTTCCTATACAGTGACCTTGCTCAGTTTCTGGGACCTCTTTAGTTTCCAGTCTTCTGATGGATCAATCCAAGGAAGAAGTTGGACTGAATCTCAAAGGCTGGTTCCAGGTTCCATGCTATACTATCTCCCACATAATTCAATACTGGCTCCCATCATGTAGGGCTTCCTCTTATTCATACATTCTTGGAAAAAATCTTGAATTTCCTAGAATCTTAGACCTGTCATTCCTTTATTTATATGCTCAGATAGATCCATGATCTCATTCATGTGCCCACCTCCAACAAAAGCACAGATCTAGCCCCCCCACTTCCTTTCATCTTTGGTTCTTGTCTATGTCATCCCATCATGTCTCCAGATGGAATTGGGACCCTGGGCTTGAGTCTTTCTCTTGTTCTATTTTTGGGGAGGAAGCAATGAGGTGGACAGGCTTTTCTTTTGGGTCATTTTTCATCCACTCACATGATCATTCCTCCTCCTTTTTCTTAGGGTGAGAATTTCTAGGACTGGGAGTGACTTAAGAGTTCATCTATGCCAACTCCCTCAAGTAAGAGATGAGGAAGTGGAGGCCCAGAGAGTTCAGTGGCTTACCCAAGATCACACAGGAAATATTCAAGTTAGATTTGAATACAGTTTCTCTGACACAAAATCTAGTGTTTTTGCCCTAATGCCCTGATGTTCATAGCCTTGCATGACTCAGGTTGGGGAGTCTTTTACATCAGTTCTCAGATATAAACCTTGCTTTGGTGACATTCTGGAAGCCCCATGTCTCAGCAAGCCTCCATGTGTTATTCTGTTATTGTTTAGTCATTTTCCATCTCTATCCAATTCTTTGTGACCCTTTTGGGGGTTTTCTTGAGAAAGAAAGAAAGAGAGAG
>NW_025355494.1:0-6542 GCF_016433145.1 Gracilinanus agilis | reverse complement strand
CTGATGCAAAAATTGATGTCACTAATGCAAAAAATGATGTCACTGATGTAAAAAACGATGTCATGGGTACAAAAATTAACTTCACAGTTGCAAAAATTGATGTCACTGATGCAAAAATTGATGTCACTAATGCAAAAAATGATGTCACTGATGTAAAAAACGATGTCATGGGTACAAAAATTAACTTCACAGTTGCAAAAAATGATGTCACTGATGTAAAAAACGATGTCATGGGTACAAAAACTGACATCACTGTTGCAAAAATTGATGTCACTGATGTAAAAAATGATGTCATGGGTACAAAACATGACATCACTGTTGCAAAAAATGATGTCACTGATGCAAAAATGATTTTACTGATACAATAATAATGTCACCAATGCAAAAAATGATGTCACTGATGTAAAAATTGATGCCATGGGTACAAAAACTGACATCACTGTTGCAAAAATTGATGTCACTGATGCAAAAAACAATGTTATGGGTACAAAAACTGACATCACTGTTGCAAAAATTGATACGACTGATGCAAAAAATGATGTGACTGATGCAAAAATTGATGTCACTGATGCAAAAAGTGATGTTACTGATGTATAAAAAAATGATGTCATGGGTTCAAAAACTGACATCACTGTTGCAAAAATTGATGTCACTAATGCAAAAAATGATGTCATGGGTACAAATACTGACATCACTGGTGCAAAAATTGATGTCACTTATGCAAAAATTGATGTCACTGATTCAAAAAATGATGCTACTGATACAATAATAATGTCACTGATGGAAAAATTGATGTCATGGGTACAAAAAGTGACATCATGTTGCAAAAATTGATGTCACTGATGCAAAAATGATGTCACTGATGCAAAAATTGATGTCACTGATGTATAAAAAATGATGTCATGGGTACAAAGACTGACATCACTGTTGCAAAAAATGATGTCACTGATGCAAAAAATGATGTCACTTATGCAAAAAATGATTTCATGGGTACAAAAACTGACATCACTGTTGCAAAAATTGATGTCACTGATGCAAAAATTGATGTCACTGATTCAAAAATTGATGTCACTGATACAAAAAATGATGTTACTGATGTATAAAAAATGATGTCATGGGTACAAAAAATGACATCAATGTTCCAAAAATTGATGTCAATGATGCAAAAACTGATGTCACTGATGCAAAAAATGATGTCATGGGTACAAAAACTGACATCACTGTTGCAAAAATTGATGTCACTGATGCAAAAATTGATGTCACTGATTCAAAAAATGATGTCATGGGTACAAAAATTAACATCACCGTTGCAAAAAATGATGTCACTGATGTAAAAAAGATGTCATGGGTACAAAAACTGACATCACTGTTGCAAAAAATGATGTCACTGATGCAAAAATGATTTTACTGATACAATAATAATGTCACCGATGCAAAAAA
The DNA here is from genome assembly GCF_016433145.1 of Gracilinanus agilis. Lineage (NCBI taxonomy): Eukaryota > Metazoa > Chordata > Mammalia > Didelphimorphia > Didelphidae > Gracilinanus > Gracilinanus agilis. Next base: position 5,102 of record NW_025355494.1, on the reverse strand, counting down.
TGATGTCACTGATGTAAAAATCGATGCCATGGATACAAAAACTGACATCACTGTTGCAAAAATGGATGTGACTGATGCAAAAAATGATGTTACTGATGTATAAAAAATGATGTCGTGGGTACAAAAACTGACATCACTGTTGCAAAAATTGGTGTCACCGATGCAAAAATGATGTCACTGATGCAAAAATTGATGTAACTGATGCAAAAAATGATGTCATGGGTACAAAGACTGACATCACTGTTGCAAAAATTGATGTCACTGATGCAAAAAATGATGTCATGGGTACAAAGACTGACATCACTGTTGCAAACATTGATGTCACTTGGGGCATCTAGGTAGCTCAGTGGATTAAGAGCCAGGCCTAGAGACAGGAGGTCCTAGGTTCAAATCTGGCCTCAGACACTTCCCAGCTGTGTGACCCTGGGCAAGTCACTTGACCCCCATTGCCTACCCTTACCACTCTTCCACCTATAATTCAATACACAGAAGTTAAGGGTTTAAAAATTAAAAAAAAATTGATGTCACTGATGCAAAAAATGATGTCATGGGTACAAAGACTGACATCACTGATGCAAAAATTGATGTCACTGATGCAAAAAATGATGTTATGGGTACAAAGACTGACATCACTGATGCAAAAATTGATTTAGCTGATGCAAAAATTGATGTCACTGATTCAAAAAATGATGTTACTGATACAATAATAATGTCATTGATGGAAAAATTGATGTCACTGATGCAAAAAACGATGTCATGGGTACAAAAACTGACCTCACTGTTGCAAAAATTGATGTCACTGTTGCAAAAATTGATGTCACTGATGCAAAAAATGATGTCACTGATGTAAAAAACGATGTCATGGGTTCAAAAACTGACATCACTGTTGCAAAAATTGATGTCACTGATGCAAAAAATGATGTCATGGGTACAAAAATTGATGTCACTGATTCAAAAAATGATGTTACTGGTACAATAGTAATGTCACCAATGCAAATATTGATGTCACTGATGCAAAAAATGATGTCATAGGTACAAAAACTGACGTCACTGTTGCAAAAATTGATGTCACTGATGCAAAAATGATGTTACTGATACAATAATAATGTCACTGATTCAAAAATTGATGTTACTGGTGCAAAAAATGATACCATTGGTACAAAAATTGATGTCACATGCAAAAATTGATGTCTCTGATACAAAAATTGACATCACTGATGCAAAAAACGATGCCATGGGTATAAAAATTGATGCCACTGATGCAAAAATGATGTTACTGGTGCAAAAAAACTGATGTCATGGATGCAAATTGAGTCAGCCTAGTATGGAGGCAACAGTACTATATTGGGACTAAGGAGATCTGAATTTGAATCTTTTGGTACTTTTCCCCTAAGTCTTAAAAACCTAATAGGTGTTGAGCAGCTGTGTGGTACAGTGCATAGAGTCTCCCTGACTCTGAGGCTATTTCTCTACACCCTATACCAAGGTGCCCCCTCACAGGTTTATTGGGAGGCTCATATGACATGGCACAGCTTATTGAAGCCTTAAACAGCACAGAAACCTTTTGGCCACCCTATGTGTGCACCCTTTGCATACCTCAAAAATGGCTGTATAAGTAGTCAATTGTGATTACATTCAGAAAAGCCCATTAGCATTTGAAAGGCAACAGGTGCTACAGTGGAAAGTTGGATTTGGAGTTGGATGATTTGGGTTCAAATCCTGGCTTTGCCACATACTACAAAACAATCTCTTGAGTCCTCAGTTTCTTCTCTGTAAATTGAGTGGGCTGGACTAGATGTTCCATACAGTTTCTTGAAGATCTAAATCTTGGAATCTATGATTCTTTCTTGGAGCAGGTCCAGTCATCTCATTTCACATAAACTGAGACCAAGATAGAAGAACTGCTTCATAGCAGATCATACAGTATCAGACGTAGATAGGTCTTCTGGTGCCTGATTCAATACTCTTCCCATGAGAACCACTAGGATGACTTTAAATAAAAAGATCATCCAAAAGACATTCAATAACTATTTGTTAAGCACCTAATATATGCCAGGGGTAGCTGAGTGGAACAGTGACTAGAGCTCTAGACCTGAAGTCAGAGTGACCCGAGTTAAAATCCGTCCTCAGATATTTACTAGCTGTGTGACCTTGGGCAAGTCATGTAATTCTGTTTGCCTCATTTTCCTTATATGTTAAATGAGCTGGAGAAGGAAATGGTAAATCACTTCAATATCTTTGCCAAGAAAATCCCAAAAGGGGCCAAGAAGAGTAGGAAACAAGCAATAACAACAATAATAGTATATGCCAGGTACCTAGCACCTAGCTCTGGGGATACAAAAAGAAGCAAACAAACTCTGTTCTCAGGGATCTAATGGGAGAGGCAACAAACACACAAATATGTGTACACTATTTACAGGATAAATAAAAAAGGCACTAGAATCAAGATGGTTTGGAAAGACTTCCTGCAGGAGATGGAATTTTAATCTGGATTTAAAGGAAGCCAGTAGGTAGAGATGAGGAGGGAGAACATTCCAGGCCTAAGTGACAGCCAGAGAAAATACCTGGCATTGAGAGATGAAGTGTCTTGTTTGCGGAACAGCCAAGAGGCCAGTGCCACTGGATTGAAGAGCACATGTTGAGAGAAATGTGTAAGAAGGCTTGAAAGCTGGTGGTGGTTATGAAGAGCCCTGAATGCCAAACAAAGGATTTTGTATTTAATCCTGGAGGCAATAGGAGCTACAGAAGTTTATTGAGTAGAGGAGGTGACTTTATCAGACCTGTGCTTTAGGAAAGCCACTTTCCTAAAGAATGACTTGGAATGGAAAGAGGCTTGGTATTGGAAGACCCACCAACAGGCTATTGCAATAGTCCAATTGTGAGGGTTGAGGATCTGCCCCAGGATGGTGGCATTGTCAGAGGACAGAAGGGGGTGGATATGAGAGAAGTTACAAAGGTAAAATCAACAGGCTTTGGCAACAGCTGGGATAATGGGAGGTGAGAGTGAGGAATCCAGGATGTTTTTTAGAGCAACTAGGAAGATGATGCTACCCTGTAAAGAAGGTAGAAGAGAAGAGTGTAGATGGAAAGATAACGAATGAATTTTATTGTGGACTTATTGAGTTTAAGATGTCTACTGGACATCCAGTTGGAAACATCTGAAAAACAATTGGAGATTAGAAATTGGAGGTCAGCAAAGAGATAGGGTAGGTTAGGTTGATATGAGAACCATCAGCAAAGAGATGATGAGCTCACCAAGTAAAGTAGTGGAGAGAGAGATGACCCTAGATAGAACCCTGTGGATGACCTAGTGTTAGAGGGTGTAATCTGGAGGATCCAACAAAGGAGGCGGAGGAATGGTCCCATAGATAGGAGAAGAACCAGGGAAGAGTGGTTTCTCAAAATCCTAGAGAGAAGGGAGAATCAAGGAGGAGAGAGTGATTGCTAAAGTCAAAGGCTGCAGGGAGATCCAGAAGAGAGATTTGGGAAAAGGTCACTGGATTTGGCAGCTAAGAGAACATTAGTAACTTTGTAGAGAGCAGTTTCAGTGCTATAGAAAGGAGTACATTTGCAAATGGAAGAAATTAAAGGGTGGTTGTTTGCTCTGCAAAAGAATGTTTTAGTTTGCAAAAGGCTCCCCCCCAACCCCTCCCAGGATTCTTTTAAAAAATCTGAGGCTCCCCTTATGCATTTCAAAGACAATTCAGTTAAGAACCAACAATTGATCTGCAGCTAACTTTTCAGGAAATACTTCTTTCTTTGCTGGGGCATCCATTTGTGGATTTTGAGGTCCCACTTACTTTCAAAGGATTTAATGACCCAAACCACAAGCATAATGGAGAAAGCAGTGTGGCGGCTCTAATGGAATGCACACTTGACTCTGAGAAAGAAGAATTTGATTCTTGTCATGGTTCTGCTACTTACTACTGAGTGAGTGATGGTGGAAACATCTTTGAATCTCAGTCTCTTAATATGAAAAATCGAGAAAATTAGAATTTTCAGTTCTATTGAACAATAGGTGGGGGTGAGGAGTTATTTGGCAAAAGAGGGGCACCCAGCCACTCACTCTCTCTCTCTCTCTCTCTCTCTCTCTCTCTCTCTCTCTCTCTCTCTCTCCCACCTTTGTGTGGGTGGAGAAATAGATGGATAGGATAAGTAGAGGATTGTGGGATAGACAAATAGATGAGAGCTAGATGGATAGATAGAATGATGATGGATGGACAGATAAGTGGATGATAGAGATGGATGGATGGTAGAGAGATAGGCAGTGAGGCTGACCCCTTGGTGTAACTCTGCCTCATTTAAATCCAATTCATGCATCACCAGATGCAGTCACTGGTCTTAACAAAATTGAAGAATGAATAATAGCAACAATGATGGAAGACAGTAAAGAGAAGCTAGAAATCAAGGAGGAGCCCTGAAATGGTGTGGAAATGGTGGCCAGGAAATGTCACAGAAGTGTGGCTCTGAGTAAAATAAGGTATAAGCTCTGGGATCAGAACCTAGTGTCCTAGTGACAGAGTTCCAGGATACAAGGTGGAGCCATTTTCCCCAGCTTCTCCTTTTAGGTACCACCTGGGGTTCAAGACATTTTCCTTAGTCACAAGCCTCTTACTTCTCCCCTGGAGAGTTTGGTTGTTGTCCCTCATACAGGATGAGGACCAAAATGACATCATTATATGAGGGTCAAAGTATAATGTGTTCAGCTGCTCATCCACTGAGTCACCCAGCTGCCCCCAGTCCCTTCCCCACCATGACCCATTCTTGGTGAGGCTTTGTTGGTGCTTCATAATCAACCCTTCCTTTTCCAGATATTTGCCAACTATATCTTTAATGACTCACTCTAGCTATTTTCACAGGAGTCAAGATCAATCTCAGTGGCCTAGAGCTTCCTCCTTGAAACCTTTTAGGAGTGGAAGTGGTGATAAGGACTAGTGGCAGGGACCCCTCCCTTCCTTGCCCCATGTTTGTACCCTGGTTCTCTCTGTTGCTTCCTGAGGGGCAACAAGCACTCAGCCCTTGATCATACCTACATGTGCTAGCATACTTCTCACTTCTTGTAAGGTTTTTACTCTTGCCACTTCAGGGGAGAGAAGATGGAG
>NW_025355493.1:0-4407 GCF_016433145.1 Gracilinanus agilis | reverse complement strand
TGCTGTTAAGAAATTGAGTCAAAATAGTATTTCATTTTTAGATTCCCCAATACTGTGCACATTATGCCTTCCCTTGCTACTCCTTCCCTCTCTCTTCTTTCCTCCCTCCCTTTCTCCCTTTCTCCCTTTCTCCCTCTCTCCCTCCCTCCCTCCCTTCTTTCCTTCCTTCCTTCCTTCCTTCCTTCCTTCCTCCTTCCCTTCCTCCCTTCCTTCCAAATACAATGTGAGTAATGATCTGGGTTATATGTAGCACGAATATCCACAATAGATCTAGAATGTCTCACCTTATCCCACATATTAGGGAATCTGGAGCTCCTTTGTGGAGAGCAGGAAAGCTATGACTAAGCTTGGGTATTAGGATGAAAGAGATGTGTGTATATATGTGGGTGTATGTGTACATATATACCTAAATACATTTGACATATATTTATATATGATATGTATATATGTATGTACATATCATTCATGTCTAGAATGATTCTGTTTTGGGGTTCAGGATGAAGACCACTTTTTTTGGTTGCTCCTCAGGGAGAAAATCCCCCCCTAAACTGAAAGGGTGACAGCTTAATCTCAGCCAATTTAGCTCTCTTCCCAAACATGCTTATTATAGAAAAGACAATCATGGATAACTAGCAAACATCTATCAAAGCAAACAGTAAAGCAGTAAAAATCTGGGAGAAGCCATACGGATTAGTTTAAGTGACAGACCATACAAGAATAAAGTGGCTCTGTGACTTGACAGTGAGATGAAATTCAAATAAACTAGGAGGGAATCTTGCCCACAAAGTCCACTGATGGCAGTGCCTAGGATATAGTCACTGTAAATTGAGGGAAATGTTGGGGTGCTGGATTTCCAATGCCATTTGCTCCCAGGAAGTCTCCTATCAAAAAATCTGCACCTTCTTTCATGCTGTCTCTCTGTCTACCTAATTCCCTCTACACTCACTTTCTTTTTTTCTCTCATCAGGAGGCATATCTCCCTACTCATAAAAAATGCCAGAGGTCTTTCAGCCAATCAGAAATCCCAATTTCCTTAATGTACAAAGTATCACAGGACTGTCTTTCAGGGGACCACCTAAGCCCACCTGGGCATTGCAAAGTAAAGATAATACTTAAACTGAGCAGGAATCCCCACTTTTTTTATATCCTCAATTTTGAATTTCCTAGTGACAGACATTTATTGAATAATGTTTCTAGGAAAGTTCCTTAAGGGCAGGGATTGTCATATCTTTGTTTAGCCTCCTTGGTACCTAGCACAGTGTCTGACATATAATGAGTACTTAATAAATACTTTTTGAATCATTGCATACAAAGGAAAAAAGATACTGTTAGGTATTCAGATAGATGGATGCATTATGAGAGAACCTGGTTTAGCATTTAAGCTCAGTCTTTTGTTTCATTTGTAACAAGATTTCATATATTTCTATCAGGTAACATATCAAAAGAAATTGTATATCTTTAGTAAAAGAAAATCTTTAAGGTTTTTTATACCTAATTCTAGGAGGAATTTTGTATCTTCTTAATTAGGTGATTCTAAAAGGATATGTATATAGTTTATACATAGCATGTAAAGAATATATAAATAGTATGTACAAAGAATGTAAATACTATATAGATTTGTACATATCTGTATATTTGTGGATAGTTAGGTTTCTTACAACATTCATATAGGTTTCCTTAGCATTGCAAGTTAATTTTGAGTTTTAACTGTAGATAGTTTTTGGTTTCCTGTATTAGCATAGTGTTTCAGCATAGTTTAAAAGTTTGGTTTGAATTTTTTTCATAGTATTTGTAAGATGCAGTTTGAATTAGTTTTGCTTAGGTTTTGCTTTTAAAGGGCTTTTGCTTTCTGTAATAGCATATGTTACAGTTTGTTATTCTGTTACTGTGTTATTGCAAATGTTTGCATTTTGAATTTATGTAATTGTAATGTTTGGACTTGCATATTTGCAAGTATTTCTTTTTTCTGTTTCTTGATATTCTTTTTTTTATCCTTAGTATAGATTATTTTAGAATAGGCTAGTATAGTGATGGCATAGTGATAGAGTAAGATAAGCTTAAGTTAAAGACTTTTTTTGTGGGGGAATAGTAAAATAACTTTAGGAATAAGATTAGGAGTTGCATGGTTTACTATGATCCAATTGGGAAGATTTCCTCTCCCAACAGGATCACAAGGGGAAATTATTAGGGTTAAAATAGAATTGGGATTTAGTTTTAGGATTTGGTAAGTTAGTGACAAGAGGAAAATTCTGCCTGACTGAATTGGAGGCCTAGTTAGAATTCTGAGCAAGTTCTTGGTAAGAATTCAGAGACCTGAGGAGTTGGGAGTTCTGTTGAGCCTAACTGCCTTTTGACTCACTGATGGGTGATTTCCTGCTCAGAGAGGAGGTTGGAAAGCTGGGCTCTTGGAAATTCCTTGAACCTGGCTTGACAGTTCAGAAAGGAGAGAAAGTTGGAGGTTTGGGAAGAGCTTGAGAAAGAATACCAACAGGTGAGAAGAAAGAAGATCTGTGGCATTATGTATGTGGCTGTGGAGTGGAGACAGGGTTTTAGGACTTATAGGCTAAGAAGTCTATCAAGCAGAGAAATCTGCAAGACCCACAGTTGAACAACTACAACAAGGCAGATAATTTTAAATTACATAAGGATAATACTATTAGAAATAGGCTTATTTAGTTAGAGTTTAGGTTTGAAGAATAGCTTAAGAAGTTCAGAGCAGAAAACCCTGTGCATGAAGCAAGTCTGTGAAGACTAGTGGGTGTGGGATAGGGTAGAACCCCCTTAGAATAAGGGAACTTATCCCATAAATCTTTTTACCTTTCCTTTGAGCCTTTTCAACCTTATTAAAAGAAGGTTTGCTTTTTCTCTAAATCTGTCTCCAAGTCAGTTCATTCTGTGTAGGCCAAAAGCAGTTACATTGAGCATAATCTAAAACCAGCTCATCTTCAACTGACAGCCAACTGGCCCTTACCAACAAAAAACTTATCAAAGACTAAAGATCATGTGTTACAAAATATACTTAACAGTAAGACACTTCACATTTCTTTCTGTCCCAACTAAAACCCTACCTTTTACAAGAAGCCTTCTCCAACTACTCTTAATTCCAGTGCCTTCCCTCTATTCATGATTTCCTCTTAACCCTATACATAGCTTGTCTGTCTATATTTGTTTGTTTGTGCTTTCCATTAGATTATTAATTCCCTGAAGTTTGGTACTGTCTTTTGCCTTTTTTTGTAATCCTAGTGCTTGGCGCAGTGCCGGGAACATAAGAGGTGCTTAATAAAAATTTACTGATTGATTCTTTTAACCATTTTTAATGTGTAAGATATGGGCATTGAGCTATATTAAAGTGTTAGAAGGGGTCTTGGAGAAGATTTATTCTTACTCTAATAAAAAATACTGAAATATTATTTGCTTACCAAAATTTGGTAATCAAATATTATTTCATTAATTAAATTTTCTGTGTTGTTAAATCTGTGTCTACAAAGGACAATTGGAACAGAGAGCTGTGAAAGGAGGGAACACCTGTGAATGGTGGTGGTGGAATGTCTGATGATATTAGATGTGATCTTAATTAATTAATGGATATTAATCTTTATAGGGAGTGCTAGTATTGTGCATTTGGTCACAGGGTAGATACTTTGCTACTCCTTGGATTCTCTTACATCCCCCACCTTAATCTGTGAACTGACTTTCTCCTTGTAAAATAGATACCTCTGCTTAAACCTCAAGTTATCTTGAGATCTAAGGTCTGTAACTGGTGAGAAGGGAGAAGACCCCAGAGCCCCAGGGAAGCTTGATGGAAGAAAAGATTCAAGAAGGGATTAGAAATTAAGGCTGGGGCAGTCAGATTTGGACTGATAAAAAAAACCTCTGATTTATGACACAATAGCTTATATAGTAGCCTTGAGCAACAGCCTTGTGTTACAGTGGAGGTCTCACCTTTATGGGAGTGCCTTATCTGAATTATTATCCCATTAATTTAATCTGTATATAACACCAACCAGATCACTCAGAGCAGAATAAACTTCATTTTCTTACCAACCTGTTTATCTGAATCATTTTAGATAAGCCCCTTGAAATGTCATCTCCCCATGCCTATGTGACAATGGCTAAATGATATCCACATGTGTTGGGAAAATTGGCTTTTCCCCCAAGAAAGGAACTGGCATAATCCTTTCTACAACCCTTCTCCCTCCCCAAATTTTTACAGAGTCATGTCAATCAAGCATATTTTTTAAGTATCTACTGTATCCATAGGGTATAGTAAAAAAAAATAAACAAGTATATATATTACATGGGATGTGGGAACATTTTAAATCTCAGGATAATTTCAAGAACACCATTTTTATTATATTATACTTTATATAATATATTATTACATTACATTATATATTATAACATAAT
>NW_025355492.1:0-1312 GCF_016433145.1 Gracilinanus agilis | reverse complement strand
CTCCTTGACTCATGGTATTAGGGAAACTCAGGAAACTTGAACTCCCTAGGTGCTCCACCAACCAGGCCTCTTACCTTAAAGGAGCAAAACCCCCTGCCTAAATTTATCCTGAACTTCCTCCATCCCTAGACTTCATTTCCTGTCCCTAAAAATTATGGGACAGGGTATCCCTGAGAACCATCTCAGATAGAATGAATGGGGTGAATAAAATTGGATCTAAACAATTGGAAAGCCATTGATTGCTCATGGGTAGGACGAGCTAACATAATAAAAATGACAATTCTACCCAAATTAATTTACCTATTTAGCGGCATACCTATCAAACTACCAAAAAACTTCTTTACTGAATTAGATAAAACTATAACAAAGTTCATTTGGAAGAACAAAAGATCAAGAATATCAAGGGAAATAATGAAAAAAAAATGTGAAGGAAGGGGGCCTAGCAGTACCAGATATTAAACTATACTATAAAGCAGCAGTCATCAAAACAATATGGTACTGACTGAGAGACAGAGAGGAGGATCAGTGGAATAGACTTGGGGTAAATGACATCAGCAAGGCAGTGTATGAACCCAAAGAGCCAAACTTTTGGGACATGAATCCTCTATTTGACAAAAACTGCTGGGAAATTTGGAAAACCATATGGGAGAGATTAGGTTTAGATCAACATCTCACACCCTACACCAAGATAAATTCAGAATGGGTGAATGATTTGAATATAAAGAGGGAAACTACAAATAAGTTAAGTGAACACAGAATAGTATGCTTGTCAGATCTCTGGGAAAGGAAAGATTTTAAAACCAAGCAAGAGTTAGAGAAAATTACAAAATGTAAATTAAATGGTTTTGATTATATTAAACTAAAAAGCTTTTGTACAAACAAAAACAATGTAGTCAAAATCAGAAGGGAAACAACAAATTGGGAAAAAATCTTTATAACGAAAAACTCTGACAGGGGTCTAATTACTCAAATATACAAGGAGTTAAAGCAATTGTATAAAAAATCAAGCCATTCCCCAATTGATAAATGGGCAAGAGACATGAATAGGCAATTTTCAGGTAAAGAAATCAAAAGTATCAATAAGCACATGAGAAAGTGTTCTAAATCTCTAATAATTAGAGAAATGCAAATCAAAACAACTCTGAGGTATCACTTCACACCTAGCAGATTAGCTAAAATGAAAGAAGGGGAGAGTAATGAATGCTGGAGGGGATGTGGCAAAATTGGGACATTAATGCATTGCTGGTGGAGTTGTGAACTGATCCAACCATTCTGGCTGGCAATTTGGAATCATGCTCAAAGGGCTATAAAA
>NW_025355491.1:0-1619 GCF_016433145.1 Gracilinanus agilis | reverse complement strand
GGAAAATGGGAGGCTTCAATTCTGGATCATATCTACACACAAATACAGCCTCCCACATTGACCCAGGCCAACAGGACTGTGCCAGGTGACATCTTCCTCACCTTGGGCATGAAATACACCCACTTTGTCTGCGTCATTAAGGGACACATGCAGGACAAGTTTGTGGTTGTCGAAGACATCATCAGGGCCATTGGTCCAGAGGAGCATCTGAGACATATCCTGCAGGTCTGAGGAGATGCAAAGCTTTAGAAGGAGTCTCCTGGGTCTGCCCCTTCCCCTCATGGCCCACAGGATCTCCTCTCATCATGCCTACTCCTTTGTCTTGCCTGGACTAAGTGGGAGGTGGGCTCAAAGCCCAGTTTCCCACACCCCACTTATTTTATTTTTTTAAACTCTTAACTTCTGTCTTGGAATCAATACTAAGTACCCATTCCAAGGCAGAAGAGAAGTAAGAGTTAGGCAATTGGGCCCAAGTAACTCAGCCAGGATCACACAGTTAGGAATTGTCTGAGACCAAATTTGAACCCAAGACCTCCAGTCCCAAGGTCTGGTGCTCTATCCACTAAGCCAGCTAGCTTCACCACCCCCATTCCCTGCCTCAACTTACCTTTCATTGAGTACAAGTGTTTATTAGAGTAGTCAATTCCTCCTGGGAGGGAACTATCCCTGTCACAGTTCACCAAAAGGATTGCTCCATGGCCCTTTGGACCCCAGCTCCATGTTTTCTGCAGCCAAAGAAATTAAATTCTATTCAATGATCATTTTGTCAGTGCCTATTAGAGCCAAGAGGCAGCTAGGTGGCAGAATGGATAGAGTCCAGGTCTGGAGTCAGGAAGACCCATATTCAAATCTGCCTCAGACACTTCCTAGTTGTGTGACCTGGGCAAGTCATTTAACCCCATTTGCCACAGTTTTCTCATTGATAAAATGAACTGGCGAGAGGAAATGGTAAATCATTCCAGTATCTCTGCCAAGAAAACCCCAAAATGGCGTGGGACACAACTGAATAACAATAATAAATCATTATACTCAGCCCTGGGAATTGGAAAACAAAACTTATAATGTCCCTGCCCTCAAGGAACTTAGATTTTTCTGGAAAGGAGTAAGAGAGAATAAGACACCATTACATACACAGGAGGAGAATAAAAGGTAAGGAGTGACCAGCACAAAGGGGACACAGAGATAAAGTGCTCTGGGGAAATATGAGGAGGAAAAAACTGTTTTGAATTGGGGGAGGATGAGGGATACCATTAGGGAAGGCTTCATGAAGGAGGCAGCATCGAAACTTAGATTTGAAGGAAGATCCCAATTTTGAAAACCTGAGTTGAGGAAGGAGCCTATTTCTGGCATGGCGATGACCCCATGCACAGGGGGAAAGTGGACAGTGGACATTCAGAGAACAGCTCATGTATTTTGATCAGAAGGTGGAAAGCTTTTGAGGCTGGAGAAGTAGACAGGAGGCAGGCTGTGCCAGGCTGAGAAGTTTTCTCACATTCTCAAAGTAATAGAAAGAATAGGGAGTGATTGAGGGTCTTTGAAGGGATGTCTTAGGTTTATTCTTTTCTTTTCTTTTCTCTCTTTTCCTTTCCTTTCCTTTCCTTTCCTTTCCTTTCCTTTCC
>NW_025355490.1:0-2007 GCF_016433145.1 Gracilinanus agilis | reverse complement strand
CTCCGGCCTCCGGCTGCGGCTCCGGCTGCGGCTCCGGCTCCGCGCCGCGGGGCTCGCCGGGAAATGCAGTTCGCGCACGCTCACACGGCTGGCCCGACCCCGCGAAGCGTACTGGGAAATGGAGTCAGCGACAGCTGGACGACAGGAGGGAGGAGGGGCACTGACCAAAGGGCATTCTGGGAAATGGAGTCCTCGCTCCGCCTAGAAGGAATGTCACTGGCTCCCACACAGGCTGGCAGAGGAAAGTCAGGCAGGCACCAGAGGATGCCGGGAAATGCAGTACGCGCGCGCTCGGGGCGCTGGTACTAGGGATTCCCCAGGAGCTCCTGGCAAACAGCGTCCACGCGCTCGCTCAGTGTGCTGTAGAAGCCGAGGGCGCTGAGGCCACCTAAAGAGTCCGGGTCCCTGAAGAGCAGAGCAGAGCACTGGGAGCCCTCTAGGCACCCCGAAAAGTGGCGTCCTTCCTTGGAGGAAAGAGGGGAAGAGTGGGGGGGTGCGTGGGAAGAAAGGGGAGTTGAAGATTCCAGGGAATGTCGGGACACATAGTCCTTTCCCAGAACTTTCCAACTACTGCCTTTGACGTCAAAGACACGCCTGGGAGGGATGCTGAGAAATATATTCCACTGTAATACATTCCTACCCCCACCTCCGCCCAAAGCCACAGAAAGTTCCAGGAGTCCGAAACCTCCTCTCTTGTCAAACTACGGGACGCTGGGAGGTCCAGAGAAAAAGATGAGGAGTCAAAGGAAGCCGCGAAGACTGCTGGGAAAGGCCATCTCCCTCTCCGCATCCCTTTCTCCAATCTTTTTAAACAGGTAACTTCCCGAAAAGGGGAGGCAGCGGAATCAGTTCCTGCAACTTGTAGAAGCAAGCTCGCGCATACGTCACGGACCCGACCTCGTTTGGGGGGGGAGGGGTTAGGGAGCTTCCGATAGCAACAAGGCACGCTGGGAAGTGGAGTCTTGGCTTCCTTCAACGGGTAAGAGCAAGGAACCAACGCCCTCGCGCAACGACCGCCGGGAAGAGGAACGCTCTGCCTTCCAGCTCCTCCCCCACGCCTCAAGAATGCTGGGAAATGCAGTCCCAGTCTCCCTCATCGGTGTTTCGTTCTCATCCGTTCCCGAGCACTTATGAAATGCTGGAGACGGAGTCTCTTTCTTCTCACCTCCATAAGCACATGTGTGCACATGCACCAACACACTCTCAATTAAGTCCTCTAGAACACATTTACCTATCCGGAAATGCTGGGACCTAGCAGTACTTCCTAACCCCACTGAATTCTGGATAATGGAGTCCACATGTAGATCCTAAATTGAACCTAAACCCACCTCGTCGTGAGGGCTTCTGGGAGTCGTAGTTCTCTCTGAGAGGAAGGTAGCCTTGAGGTGTGTATGCATAGAACAGAGTTCAATCTGGAGCCACGTGTACTGGGAGGTGTATGTTTCCATATTTATGGGGAAGATATTTCTATCATAGCAGATATAGCAATTGGTATTGGAGAAATCTGTGTGCTTCTCTAGCGGGACGGGTCGTAGGGGCCGTAGAAAATCCCAAAGTCCAAAGCCGAGATTTGTGCGCGCGGCCTGCTGGGAGTTGTAGTTCGCTGGACATTGTAGTTCCTGTCTTGGGCAAGCCGCGCTGCCCTCTGGCGGCCGCCAGCTAGGAGAAGGAATGCGCATGTTCTGACGTGAGCCACGCGGCTCTTTCTGAAGGCTCCGCCCATCTGTGGGCGGGGAGGGGGGCGGGAAGAGCCCCGGAGGGAGCTGCCGTTACCCAAGGAGGTCTGGGAGGGGGCGGGGCCGCTGCCTGAGTATTCCGCTCCAGTTTTTAGTTATAGAAGCTTGGGGAGGTCCTTTAAAAGGGGAAAGGACTTAATGAAGAGGGGAAGCTTGGACCAGGGAGGAGGGGTCGGGGGCTTAATGAAGAGGGGATGCTTGGACCAGGGAGGAGGAGTTGGGGGCTCAGTAAGGAGGGGATGCTTGGACCAGGGAGGAGGGGTCGGGGGCT
>NW_025355489.1:0-7511 GCF_016433145.1 Gracilinanus agilis | reverse complement strand
GAGGGCCAGATATGGCTCTGCAGGAGCCATAAAGTCAATTTTTTTTTTCAGGTGCTGTTACAGGAGCATGCACTGTGAGCACTGTATGGCTCTCACGAAATTACATTTTTAAAAATGTGGTGTTTATGGCTCTTATGGCCAAAAAAGTTGCCGACCCCTGCTCCAGAGGGTGTAAGAGGGAGATTTAGGTATTTTATAGATATATATTTAAAGTGTGGCTGCCAGGAATCAATAGTTCAGATTGGTTCCGTAATTAAAATAGACCCAAGTCAGGATCGGTTTAAGGTAGTTTATTTACAATTAGGAAGGTAAAAGGTAGGGAAATAGAGAGAAGGAGAGGCTAGTCCAGGCCTTCAGAGGCCTGGATGGAGAGAGAGAGGGTTAAAAGGCTAATTAAACTAAATTATACGCCACAAGGCCTTAGCAATCAGAGAGGTAAGAGCCTACTTAAGGTAGAGTTTGGAAAACGCCAAGGTAGGCCCAAGGAAGTCAGCCTAACTTACCCACGTGACAATTCAGAGTGGAAGCAGCCTGACGTCTCAGCCAAGATCCATCAGCACCAAGTTCAAAGCTGGAACAGCTTCAACAGGAAGTAACCAACATACTTGAAGAGATAGTGCCTCTTGTCACTTCCTGTGGGTCCACCTCTAATTCAAGTGGACAAATGGCAGCCTCTACACTGATTTGGACTGCCCAAAGGGCAGTCCCTTGTTCTTACTTATTGTCACCTGTGGTTATCTCATCTCCCTTCACCACTAAGGTAGGTGGGGATGATATCATCTCGGGTAAGTAGAGTTTTGACTATGAATGGGCTAGAGCTAATTCCATTTACACAAGGGAGACCAGATGGTGATGCCTTGCACTTGTGAATTGCTTTGGCCATGTATGTTTCCTATATATGTCCTTCATTACCACTGCACTTTAAGTTTGTGTCCATTCTTCCTCTTATCCCAATGTACTCTATGTGTATTTGTGGGAGAATACACCATTGGTGATGGGGAAAATACTTTGTGACTATTATTACTGATATTACTTGAGTAAATTCCTTTGCCAGAGAACTAAGTCTACTGGTGCATTGTTAAAGGGAAACACAATTGTAGGGTCTACTGACAGTGTTAGGAAAGGGGTCACCTATATATCCACAGGATCCTGAAAGTAATAGGAGTCACCTCTCTGGGGATCTCTATTTTTATTGACAGTGTGGATTGGGCAAGTGAACCTAGAGAGTAGTATAATATATCCATTTTGCAGAAGTGGTTGCTTAGAGGCTCAGAGGGTTTTACATGACAAATTCAAATTTGTCCCTCTACCTGTTACCTTCATACTAACTAACCCCTGACTGCCAAGATCTTCTATATGGGGCCCCAGTCTCTTCCATAACTCTTCCATTGTGTTCTGTCCTAGAATAACATAACACTTTAGCCCACTGAAAATGCATGCCTTCTTGAGTGGCAATTTGGTGCAAAGAAAGCAGTAAGTACTCAATGGGCAGTCAAGAGATTCAGGCTCTAGTTTGAGTTTTGCTTTGCTACTATTTGCTTTATAAAATTAAGTCTGTATCTTTTTAGGTGCCTCATCTGTAAAATGAAGGATTTGAGCTAGCTGACTTCTAAGTTCTCTCTGTAATACAAAAGATGCAAGAGAGGTTTTGCTCTTGCAGGGGGCCAACTGAAAACTTCTGGCAGTTAGAAGCCTTAGAATTCTGAGAGAAAGTTGCATTTGGTCCCTGAGGCTTGAACAGAGTGGAAGTATCAACCAGAGCTCTATTTGGCTTTCGGTTTGCTTTGGCCTGTGCCTTGTCTTTGGACAATTCGTACCTAGCTAATTTCTATGGACCTCTCCCTGACCGTCTCCATATTATTTCCCTGTTTTCTCTGCCTGTTTTCCTGGGGCTCTGGGAGGCAGGGTGGCTTTTGGGTTTTTAATGAAAAGACTTTGTGGGTTTAGTTTTCCCCAACAGGCAAGTAGGACATCCTTGAATTCAAACTATCCCTTTAGTATACCCTCTACTTTAAAAGCAGCCAAATCTTCCCAGGCTGAGAGAGCAGGTTCTCTCTCAGTCTAACCCATTCCTGAGACCCTCCCCCATCTTGAGTTTCTCCCTAGCGGCTGTCAGGAACCCCAAACCCCTCTCTCCTTCCAGACCAACCCTGAAACATTAATAAACCCTTGGCTACCTAACCAAACCCTCTGGAGAATCTTTGTGTTGAAGAATTAGGCAAGGGTGAAGGGGAAAGAATAATTCTCTTTTATTTCTTGAGGGAAACTGGAGGCATCTATCTTGGGAGGAAGTAGTTAACTGACAATTCCTCTTGAATCCCTTCAGTTTCACTGACAGGGAGGAGCCTTGTGGTTCCTCCTTTGAGAACTCGAGAAATCGACAAGAAAGCCCTCAAATCAGATTCAAACCACTTCTGTCTGGCCCTATTCCTTGTGTCTGTAAAAGTATCTTTCCTGCCTGGAAGGGTTCAGCCTGTTTCCCCTCGGTATCCTCTATCTCTAGCCTGGGTGTCTAGTCTGTATCAGCTGCCTCTCCTGAACACCTCACCCTGTACCCTTACCATCCTAATATCACATTGTCCCTTCCTCCCTAAACCCAGCCATCCCTTTCATTCCTCTCCTATTACCTCAATCACCTTTTACCCCTCTGTCACTCAGCAAGGGAAGGATATCACCTCCTAACTTTTAGTGTACCCCCTTTTTATTCATTATACCTCTCATCTTTAAGGACTCCATGATGAGAATTTCAGAGCCTCCCCATCAACTCAGAAGAGACTTTCCACAAAGCCCATGGATGCTTCCTTTAGCCCCATGGATAGTCTAGTTTTCCCATTGCTAGAGTCAAATTTAGACTGAACCATGTAGGGAGAGCAAGTGATCTGAAGCTAAGTAGGATGGTTGTGGTTGCTACTTTTTGGCAGGTGGTAGCTTTCAGAGATCCTTATATCATACTATTTAGGCTACCTGATCATGCTCAGTCGATGTTTGCTGAATGAATGAATGAGATTGCGGAAGTTCCTGAAAATAGAATTCCTTTATTTTATAGTTGTGCTTTGAGGTTGAGGGTAAGGCTTTGATAATAAGTATTTTTTAAAAGTTTACTTGAAGCACATTTAATTATAGGGGATGTCTGGGAAACATAAGTGATGATAAAAGATAGCAATAAAATATATTTAAAAATCAATTTCCCTTAAATGAAGCGATAGCTAATGCTTTTCAATGTGTTTTCTCATAGCCTAGAATGTCAGATGGAAAGGATCTTTGGATATTGAATGAACATAGTGGCTGGCACCTGGAAGGTGCTTCATAAATAAATAGTTGTTGACTGATTGATTCATGAATGGTATTAAACAATTAAAAATCCTTTTATCGTCCAGCTTAGAATCAATACTGTGCATTGGTTGCAAGGCAGTAGAGCACTAAGGGGTAGGCAATGGGGTGCTTTAATGATTTTGCCCAAGGTCATACATTTAGGAAATATTTGGAACCAGATTTGAACCTATGGTGAATAGCATTGAAAAAAAATTATTATGCACCTGTAAACACTGTGCTTTTAATTAAATAAAATTGAAAGTTTAGGAAAAAAACATGGCCGTAGCCCTTATGAGCACATAGGCTCATATTCTGGTTGGGGAATGTGATGACAAATATACAGATAGATAAAATGTATAACATTATAGGAAAAGTGTGTTAGAGAGTCCTAAAACATAGTATCATATAAAAGATCTAGGGCAGTGGGAGGGATGGCATCATAGATTCTGAGCTTAAAGTGACCTTAGAGGCTATTTAGACCAACTCCCCTTTGTCTTACAAATGAAACCCAGGGACTTTTCCAAAGTCACAATGGGAGTAGGCATTGGTGGTGGGATCTAAACCCAAGTCTTCTGAATCCAAAACCACTTCTCTCTCTCTCCTTCTCCCCCCCCCCCCCCCCCGTTCCTTATATACATTATCTCATTTGGTTCTCACAACCTTGAGAGGCAGGTACTATTATTATACTCATTTTATAAATAAGGAAAATAAGGCAGACAAGACAGTATGTACCTTGCCCAAGGTCTGAGACTAGATTTGAACTTCTATCTTTCTGACTCTACCTTTGGTGCTCCATCTACCGTGCAACTTGGCTACCTCCAATCTGGACTTGGAGCCTACTTCTATTTTATATAGATGAAGAAACTGAGGACTGGGTAGAAATAGGGCAATATAGTCATCGGTTTGCCCTTGTATCTTGTGGACAGAGCCATTTGTTTGAAATTAAATGAAGAAAATGTAGTATTTGTCACTGCTGGCACAGGGCTTAGATCTCAGAATAGGAAATAAAAATTTGGAGCAAAGCTGTTTGCTTGCTTTCCCCATCTGGTCAGTACCATTCTCCATGGGGGGTGCCTTGCGAGAGTCTGGATAATCTCTGTGACAGTGGTGAGCGATGGTGCCAGCTTTGGCAAACATGTGTAGGAGATAAAGTTTTTTTTCTAGGAGAGCCCTTCTGAGTTGGTGATAAGTTTGGTTTTACAACTCGAGCAGTTAATCGTTCCCCATTTGAGGATTGTGGGTTTTTTCCTTCCCTCGATACAATTAACATTGAGCTCAGTCAAGTTCATTTTTCACGTCTTGGAGACAATGGCCCTGAAAAAGAAAAAGGGGGGGCTGTTTGGAGGGAGGAAAGAAGGCCAAGCTGATGCACCAGAGGCAAAATGCCCTGGAGATCTATTGATGTTTCTTGCACAATCACTGCCTGAAAATGTGTGGCCAAGTGAGAGGTCATCCCTAACTGGCAGTGATGGACCTGAAGCATCTTTTATGTCAGGAAGGTACCACCTCTGTGTCTAACATGCCTCCTGATGGGTGTTTAACTTGCAGAGCTCCAAATGCTGAAATAGGAAAGAGCTTTGTGACCCACAGAATGAAATGACTCCCCCAAGGTCATGCAGTTAGCAAATGGCAGAGTTGTGATTTGATTTCTGGTTTTCTGAATCTAATTATTTGTGAGGGGGAAAAATAAGGAAGAAGCTGCATGGTAGAGTGGTCTTAGAGTCAGGAAGATCAGGGTTCAAGCTCTGCTTCTGGATAATGCTAGGTAAATCATTAACTCTCGATGCTCCAGGAAATTTTCTCAAGACCAAGTTAGGTGTAAGTCGAGGTCTCCACTGTTGCAAAGGTTATCCACATTGGGAATTCTCTATCATCCCCATGGAGATAATTATCTTTGCTATTTATTTAGGCTCCTTAGGTTTGTTTGTTGTGATAATCAAAAAAGATAATGGGTGTGAAGAGTTTTGGGGTAGTCAATGCCCTCCATGATCTGGTACCCACCTCACTTTCCATATTTATATCTTCTTTCCTCCACAGAACCTATGCTCCAGCCAAAGTGAATAAACTCATAATTCCTCAAGCATTTTTGGTGCTTTCCCATTTGTGTCTTTGTCCCCATGATTCCTCATGGCTGGAATGTCTTCCTCAGTACTCTGTTGAGATTCTATCCATCTCTTAAAGCCCAGCTTAAATGTTGCTTATTTCTTAAACTTTTTCCCCCCCTGATTTCTCCTAGCCAGAAGTTATCTTTCCTTCCTTCTGACCTTGCTAATATTTTCTTTTGAACTTCGTTTTTATGAGTTTGATATTTCTTAGCTTGTGTGACTATTTAGAAATCCCTTAATACTGTCTGGACCTTGGTTTCTGCATCTGTAAAATGGAGATAATCATACTTGTGACCACTTGTCCACCTTATAGCATTGTGGAAGAGCAGTACTTTGTAAACCTTATAGTACTATAGAAATATGTTTAATACCACCATTGGCCCTTCAATACAGGTCCTTTGATCCCTACGATTAGTATTCATTATGTCATGCCAGGCCAAGTGTGGAGCGATACATCATCGAAAGAGAACCTACCATATGATGAGTTCTTCCAATCTTAGTAACAGATTGGAAAAAGTCTAATGAAGGCAGCTAGATGGCACAGAGGAGAGAGTATTGGATTCTGAAACAGGAAGACGTGAATTTAATTCCTATTTCAGACATTTACTAGCTGTGGGGCCCTAGACAAGTCATTTAACGTCTCTCAGCCTCACTTTCCCCATCTGTAAAATGGAGATAATAATAACTCCTACTTCCCAAGGTTGTAGAAAGGATGAACTAAGATAACATTTATAAACCTCAAAGCATTATGCAATTATTATTATTCATTATTTTTTTTTTTTAGCCCAGGCCACAGGATCATAGGGTTTAGGGCCAGAAGGGATCTTATATAGCAAGGCAGAGAAGAGTTACAATCTGGTGGAATCACAACTCCTCGAAGGCAGGAACAGTTTCATTTTTGTCTCGGCATCTTAATAGATATCGATGATTGATTGATGATTGATTGATCGGAGGGAGTGCCCCCACTGATGAAATCACACATCCCTCAAGTACGTTGTCATTAACAATAAATAAGTGGAGCAAACAGAAGGACTCCTGGAGGGAGACACACTTCTATACCAGGAGGCTGTCGCTATCACAAGCCTAATTATAGACAGTTGGGGTAGCTGAATTAACAATTCTATCCGTGCTGCCAGTCAGTGTGGGTATGGCACCATAGCAAGATGCTGGCAGCGAACATCTGGGATCCGCAGCAAACTTAGGGTTAAGTATTGGAAAAAAGCATGTTCCCAATTGCTGCAGGTGTTCACACATCCGATTATATTTACATGAAAAATTGCGTAGGATGTTCAGCTGATGGTGCATCATGCATAAAGTCATCGGGTTTGCATAAGGATTAGCTTTAAACACATGTTTTCCAGCCAGATTTGTGTCTAGTGTTAATCACATATTTTGAGTCTGCAAGGAAAAGACAGAAAGGGCCACGGCACCCTTGGAACGGCCTCATCACTCCTATTCATTTTAAGCAGATTCCTATTGAAGGAATTTATGATAAGAGTTTCACATGTTTGTCAATGGAGCATTACTGGTGCGCCGTGCCTCTACGTCTAGGAGGTAAGCTGTATGAATACTGCTCTGCCCATTTTAGAGATGAGCAAAGTGAGGCACAGCGAGATGAAGTTTATTGACTGACATCATTTAGACCAGTGCCCTGTACAGAATGAACTCTTAATAAATGTGAGAGTCAATCAAAGAGGCAGTGCTGAGACTTCCACCTACTTGTCTTCATTTCAGGTTGGCAGCTGCTCTCCTACACCCTATTGCATCTTATAGGACTACTTTATGTAAACACTGTAGTGAAAGTCTCCCTTTTACTGGGCATTCAGTGTGGTAGTCTACAGTGAGCACTTTAAAGAGCCATGGAGCTTATTATTTCTGGCATTCAAGGACATACTGTTGTTGTCACTGCTGCTGCTTCTGCTGCTATTGCTACTCCTAGTATAACTACAACAACAACAACAATTACTACTACTACCACCACCACCACCACCACCACTACTACTACCACTATCATCCCACCATTGCTACCACTCCCACTCCCCATATCCCTACTCCTCCTCCTCCTCCTACCACCACCACCACCACCACCACCAC
>NW_025355488.1:0-8022 GCF_016433145.1 Gracilinanus agilis | reverse complement strand
CCTCTCTTCCTCTCTCACTCCATGCTTTCTTTTTCTGAACTTAAACTAAAATGAACACATATAATAGAATGAGAAGATTGCTTATGAAACTACAAATCTCTTATGCACAGCTTGCTTTTCTTTTAAAGTACAGAAACAGACAAAACATTATTAAAGTACTTACTATATGCCAGGTACTGTGTTAAATACTGATGATACAAATATAAGCAAAAGATGATTCTTGACCTAAAGGAACTTACATTCTAATAGAAGATAACACCAACCCCTCCCCCCCAAACAAAAAAACAACATGAAAAGGGAGGGTATATCTGAGGTATTAGTGGGGAAGGTGGTACATTCTAGAGATTCAGAAGCAAAGATCATAAAATGGAATAGTTGTTTGCTTTATTCTAGCCTCAACCTGGCCACCTTCAGGAAATTTTTATCCTTTCCTCCCTACACAGAGAGAAGCCAGAAATACTTTATATTCCTGTTTCTTGAATCCCTCTTTATGCTGAAGCTCGCTCCATGATTCTGGACCCTATCCCCTACCCTCAAGCTGGCAGTGCTTCAGTGGTGGCTGAGGGAGCTCTATAGAGATGTCAGAGTGAGCTGGCCTCCCTTGGGAAAGTGGAGAGAGAGGCACTTAAGAGGAAATTAATATAATTCTTCTTTAGGACTGTCAGAGGTTGTGCCTAGCCACAGGGCTTTTTTCCCTTTTTGCTTTCACCTGGAGGTTCACATTTGTTTTTCTCAGCACCAAAGCTAGTCAAATGGAGCTGAAGTCATGCATGTTTTCAAAAATTGCACTGGGACTTCTGGGAGAGAAGGAATAATTTGCAGTTTCTAAGAAAGCACTGAGTGGGCCTCTTCCCAATTGGCTCTTTTTTTACATCTTTGAATAGAAAGCTTATAGATAGTAAAAATTTTCTGTTCAATTGACTTTTTGGTCCCTGAGGCATGGAGCTACCATCACGTAATCCCTAAGAGAAAGTACTGAATGGACCAGAATGGGAGATAGCTGGATGTCTATAGAGATAGTTTCCCCATTAATCCTAATGGTAAAGGGCACTCTGTGTGTGTAATTGGGGGAGTTTCATCCTTTTCTACTTATCCTCCATTGGGCTTCTGCCCTGACTTCTCCTCTCCTTCCCTCTTCTTTCTTCCTAGTTATAAACAAACACAATTACTGGGCTTTGTGTTCAGTATTCATGTATATATATATATATACATACATATATATATATATATGTGTGTGTGTGTGTATGTATACATACAAGCACATACATATTGGTTCATACATATACATATATATATATATATAAAATATTGACTACATAAGCATATATTAAGCATCTACAATGAACAAGGCACTAGACTAGAGACTGGAGATATAAAGGCAAAAATGAAATTCTCCTTATCTTTAATGGGCTTATATGGTGGGGTAAATAAAGGGGATACAATATATAGGTACACACAGGGGAAAGAACATTGTACACAGTAGCAACACTAGTATATGATAATCTACTGTAAATGACAAAGATCCAGGACAACCCCAAGATATTCATATCCACTGCTATAGAAGGAACTGATGGAGTCTGAATGCACATTGAAGCATACCACTTTTCACATTAATTCCAGCATGAATTTTCTCAAGTGTAAGTAATATGCATCTTCTTTTGCAACATGACAAACATGGAAATATGTATTGTATGATAATGAATGCACAGCCTATATGATATTACTGGCCTTCTTTGGGATGGGTGGAAAGGACAGAGATAACATGTGCTGCAAAATGTTATAAAACAATTATTAAAAATTCTATAGATGTAATCTGGGAAAAAAAGAAAGAGCATTCTCTGATGCTTATTATCTTGGGCAAATAACTTAATCTCCATGAGTTTCTGTTTCCTCATCTGTAAAACAAGTGGATTGGACTAGGTGGCTTCTAAGGTCCCTTTCATCTCTAGGTCTGTATCATTATGATCCTGGATTCAAAGGAGGGAGAGAACTTTAACTGAGAGTATCTGGGAGCACAAGACAATAGGCATTTATTGAGCATTTACTATGTGCTGGGTACTCTACAAAGCACTGAGGAAATACACACAATAAAAAAAGAAAGACAGGTCTAGACCTCAAGGACCTTATATTCTAAGGAAGGGAGACCATACACAAAAGGGAGTTAAAAAGGGAGGGAATTAAAAGTACCTATATTGAAAGATCATAGTATTCAAGTGGGTAGAGAAAAAGGCAGTTGAGGAAGTTGGCTATTTTGGACTCTTCCCCCAAATGAAAGTCCCAGGAGGAACTGGATGATGGGAGAGGGGGTAGGCATGGCATAGCAGAGGTATGTTCTAGAATGAAAAAACCAGAGGGAACGATGGATGTACCAGGGTGAGGAGGCTCCAGACATTGAGGTTCCAGTATGAGACTATAAATGAGACATGGTGTTGAGGTCCAGAAATCCAGAGGCAAAGCTGGGAGGGGAATGAAGGCTGGCTGGCCTAAGCAACTCCCCAAAATGTATATCCCAGGAAGAAATCCACAATGGGAAGATGGAGACCAGCATAGGGGAAAGATGTTCAAAGGTGATGTAATAATGAAAATAAATGTAATATGTAATAATTAAAATGCTACCTATAATATTTAGAAATTGGTTTTGTTAAATAATATTAGTAAAAAAAATTGTTGTGGTCACTGTTTATAAAATTAACTCTTAAGTCACGAGGATGATAGTAGCTTTTAACAATTTAATTTAATATAAATATAGTATAAGAAAGAAATAAGGAAGGAAGTAGAAATTTTATTTCCTAGCCAACCACTCTAAAGTCTGGTCCATAGAATTTCAGCTCATTCCTCAAAAAGGTTCTGATCTTCATGTGGAAGTCCAGTAGATTCTTCGAAGTAAGAGTCTTACTAGCCTAGAAGGGTGTCTTCTGCCTGAGCCACCAAGGCCAAATGGAGTAGAAGAATCAATCCCAGAAAACTCATGCCAAGGACCTCGATCTCCTCTACAGTTTCACTTTTTATAGCCCTTTTCTCCACGTCACTTCCTGTCTTTCTGAGTTGGTCTATCACATCTCAGGAATGAATCAAAGTCTCTCTGACCCAGACTTGTAATCCTAAATTCCGGACCAAGTTCCCAGGACTCTTAACCTGTGACCTCTGTTTGGAGTGATCCAGCCATGATAATGGGATGGGTCAGATGAGAAGAAAGTTCACAACCCTGGGAGGAAGGTGAGAAGACCATAAGAGTTGATGGGGGGAGAGACAGACAAACAGACAGAGACACAGAGAGAGAGACAAAGAGAAGAGAGAAGAAGAGTGAGATAAGAGAACAGAAGAGAAGGGCCTAGCACAGTGACTTGAATATATAGCAAATGCTTAGAAAATATTTGTTGAGTTAAATTGAGGGTTCAAGGAAAGAGACTCAAAGGATATATCTCTCTTGCTCTTTATTGGGAATCAAGGAAAAGAAAGGGAACATTTGTTTATCTCCAACTCTCTTTGTAGGTTAGACTCATTAGAAGATCTAGTTTAGGAATGAGGAGTCTCAAAGAGAAAAGGGTTTGACGGGAGAGGTGAAACCTAATAAATAAGGAATTGTTTCAGGCTGACACCTTCAGGGCATTCAAAGGCTTTGGTTTACATTCATCTGGGTTTAAAACAATGTTGTATCAGAGTTGGAACAGACCTTAAAGATTACTTAGTCTAAGCCCCTCACTTTCAAGTGAGAAAATGGAGGTCTCAGGATTTGAAAGGACTTGCCCAAGGTGTCATGAGTTAGTGGTAGAGATGCAGAAAAGGATAACACAACCAGGTCCCTATTGTGCAAATAACAAATCCACTAAAATCCAATGTTCTTTCACTGACACTTTTTCATTAAGGATGAATAGAGAGGGAGTAGGAGAGGGTGCCAGGGTCTATTGAAGAGATCAGAGTTAGTATGGAACATGTGGGGTGTAAGGGGGAAAAGGGTTTTTTGGGTTGAATATATTAAAAAGTGGTCGCCAGGGGAAATTTCCCCAATTAAGGAATAATCTCAAGTAAAAATGACTTTTATGGAAGTTTATTTACAAAATATAGGAGAGAGTGGAAATAGAGAGATGAGAAGAGGTTTGTATTTAAGTCCGGACTTTACTCCCACAGGGCTCTAGAAGGGCCCAATCAGAGCCTAAAAGTCAATTAACAAGGGTTTTAGCCACAAGGGCTTCTCCCAATCAAGGGAGCCTCCAGGAGGCTAGTACCTCCAGGGAGGTTAAAGGAATCAGCCTTCTTCACTCACCACGTGGACTTCCAAAGAAGATATTGAAAGTAGTCTCACCAAGGTCTCAGCGTTCCATCCAGCACTCCTCCACGAACCAGCAAAGCTAGAAGACTCCAGCAGAAGACCTTCCCCAGCAGCCTTCTTCTCCAGAAGACCTTCTCTCTAGCAGAAGACCTTCTCCTTTTAAAGGGGTCACTTATATGTCACTTCCTGTGCCTCCCTCCTAGTTTGTGTGTCTAATCACAACAGACATTTCTTTTAGGACTTCCTAGGGGGCAGTCAGTCGATTCTGATTCCTCACCCACATGGGTTACAGACCTCCAGAAATTGGAGGTGTTCTCACCTTTGGTGATTAAATCTAAAGATGGGCAGTGTAGACTTAATCTAATTGTCACAATGGTCAGGAGGAAGAGAGAGTAAAAATTCAAGCCTATCTTTTCCCATGATTTTTCCAAACCCTTTTAATTTTAGTGTTTTTTTCTTTTGATTATTCCCTATATCTAGCTCATTTATATGTATATTTGTTTTCTTATTGTCTCCCCCCTTTAGATCGTGAGCTCCTTGAGGGCAGGAATTATTTTTTGACTTTATATCTTCAGTATTTAGCATAGTGCTTGTATTCAGTGGTCACTTGAAATGGATATTGAGCATAATTGACCATATGAATAACAAAAAACAACAAAAATCATATGATTATCTCAACAGAAACAGAAAAAACTTTTGACAAAATGCAACATTTATTCCTTTAAAAATAAGAGACTTTACCTTCTGTCTTAGAATCAATACCATGCATTGGTTCTAAGACAGAAGAACAGTAAGGGCTAGGCAATAGGGATTAAGTGACTTGCCCAGGGTAACAGAGTTATGAAATATCTGAGGCCAGATTTGAACCTAGGTTCTCCTATTTCCAGGCTTGGCTCTATCCACTGAGCCACTTAGCTGATGCAATGCTTATTCCTTTTAAAAACACTACAACACATAAGAATAAATGGAGGTTTTTTTAGAAGTATAAGTGGTATCTATCTACAACCAAGAGTAAGTATCATCTGTAATGACATTAAACCTGAAACCTTGAAGATGGCACATCCCAGTCAAACTCTGACAAAGGGCTGATGAAGGATTTTGTTTTCAGGTTATGGATAGCAACATTTCAAGTAACCTAAAAGGTAATGAAGATCCACAAAATGGGCATAAGTAGATCACAGCAGAGATGTCAAATATATAGCCCACAACTAGATTAAAATGTAATTGGGAAATAATTCACCAAATAAATAAAAATCCACAGATAATGCAAATATGTGGTTTTCTAAGTTGATATGCCTATAGGGTTCCTTATATGTGGTTTGACACCATTAAATTATAACATGATATCAACAATGGCTTGAGTACAAGAAATGATAGGGAAAAGACTTAAAGAAGGACATATATAATAGGAAGAGGAGATGGCTGCTTACAAGAGTCACTGGAGAGAAGTATGAATGCTACATTGATAGTGAAGCCATACCTAATGAATTTAGCATTCAGGGCTATTTTAGCTTGGAATGTACTTCACTTTAGCTGTGAGGTGGGAGACTCTGACATCATCCCCTGGAGGGAGAGCCCACAGTTGGAGAGGCCACTTTGCCTCAGGTTATGAGAAGAAGTAGTCACCTGGTGTGTAGGCTGTGACAGGACTGGGCTATGCAGGAAAAGGAAGTACGCCATCTGTTAACTTGCTACTTTAACTAATTATTTTTGCTAACTAGTTTTCTACAGTGTTGGAGGAGTGAAAGTGTTGTCAAAATGTAAATGTAAAAAAAATTTTAAATTATACAATCTTTACAAAAGAATAAAGTTTTTGTGCTCTCAAAATTTTGGTATCCTGGGGCAAAAATCTGTTCATTGTAGTTTTAGTTCTAGTTAGTAGCAGCAGTATGGTGGGGAAAGCAAAAGATTTGTAGTTAGAGGACTTGGATGTATGAGGGGTTCAAGGAGGATTAGCACATCTGGTATGATGGCTTGCTGAGCCCTTTTCAACGTTGCTCATCTGCCTTTGGTGTCTACTTGTCACCCAATTCTCCCTCATGGCTCCAAGAAGCTGTAGCATGTGCAGTGGCCATATCCCAGGAAAACTATCTTGGCAGCTGGGATAAACTTGGCAGCTGGGATAAAAAAAATAGGGTAACCAGCAGGTCTCAAACCCATTGGTGAGTTAGGGGGATGCTTATACCAAGCAGGTGAAAACTTCTCCCAGCACAATAGGTAGATGAGGATAATTTGTTCCAATGGCCATGAAGGCAGCTAAAAGCAAGTGTTATGGTGCTTGGCCAGATGCTGAAGATGCCAGGGTCATCCACTGCATCCTGGGTCATCACCAGTTGTCCTAATTTTTGTCTTGCCACTAGACTTCCATGACTCTGGAAGAGAGAGTGAGTCTGATGATTTTGTGTAACTCTGCTTTACTTAAGTCTAAGTCATGACTAAGTCAAGGATTTATGCATCTGGATGTCATTGGTCTTCTTCAAAAAATGAAGGATAAACAGCAGCAGCATGAACTTGGACTAATGATCACTTCTATGGGTCTCTTCATTGGTAAAGAAGAGGCTGGATTACATGATGTCTAAGATCCTTTCCAGCTTTAATTTCTATAGTCCAACATTGGTGGCATATTGGCCCGAGTGCCCAGCTGGCATGGGGGGAGCTGCTCTGTTCCCCTTCTTTCCAGTACCCAAGGACATTTTTTTGCATGCCCCACCTCTCTGTCCAGCAGCCCAAAGCAAACACTTCCTCCCTCCATTCTCTGAGGTAATGCAGGGGGCTCACAGGCTGCTTGGAGTTACAGTTTGGGTACACAAACTCATTCACCAATGCTGCTATAGTCTTTTATTGGAATTTAAACTAGGTGATATTGATAATGATATTGATGGTTACTACTTAGGGAATCCCATGCTCAGCTCAGTGGGTTGGACATGCCCCACTGGTGGGGAAGTGCTGAGCAAATGTTTTGTTCCCTCTGATTCAGCCAGTCAGTCCAAATGAATTTATTAAGCACCCACTACATTCCAGTTACTGTGCTAAATGCTGGGGATAAAAAGGAAAAGTAAATACAGTCCTTGCTCTCAATGAGCTTACAGAATAGTTTGAGACAACATGCAAGTAATTCTGTACAAACAAGATAAAGACAGGATAAATTGGAAATACTCAACAGAGAGAAGGTCCTAGAATTCAAAGGGATCAGGAAAGGTTTCTTGTAGAAGGTGGGATTTTAAATCTTTAATTCTTTAAAATTTAAAATAATTTTTTATTTTAATAAAAAATTTAAATAAAAATAAAAAATAAAATTTAAAATAAATTTAATTAATTCAATTCCTACATTTTAAATGTAGGAAGCCAGGGAAGCCAGGAGGTGGAGATGAGGAGGAAGAGAATTTCAGGCATAGGGAACAGCCAGAGAAAAATACCTCAAGTTGGAAGATTATCAGAGAATTAGTGACTTTCTATCCTTCTTTCAGCTCTGGCTATCTCTATGTGGTGGTAATGGGTGGATTTGCACATCTACTCAACCAAAATTAGCTTACAACCCCCCACTCACTGGCTCATCCTGCCTCCTTTTACATGAGTACTTGTCATGTGACTTTGCTATAATGCTGTTGGCTTCCACAGAAACAATTATACACACTAGAATATTAGCATACAGTGTTTTAACTCTTTAGCATAGGATTAACAAATAAATACATGGTAACTTAGAGAAAATGCATAATAAGAAGCAATAAAATATTTGTTGGATAGCAAATATT
>NW_025355487.1:0-6174 GCF_016433145.1 Gracilinanus agilis | reverse complement strand
CTCCAGAACACACAAAATACATTTTCTATTCTACAGAAAGGGCTAATACAGCACTCCTATTAGTGCAAGTAAAAAATTCACTGAAGTGGCCTAGTATTTGAATTCATGTTGCATATTTTCATTGGGTTGGAACCAATTAGTGTATTTTATGTGTAACTGTGCTAGTAATCTGGGCATGCTCAGTTGGGAAACATGAAGGTCCTTGTCCCCACCATGTGCTATGATTTAAATTCTATGAAGAGTATATCTTAATTTATAATTATTTATTAAATAGTAAAAGGTGGAGAAGAGAAAGCATCAGCCATATATGACCGGCTGCTCACTTAGCTGCCCACCTCTCATAGAGCTAGCCTGAATCCACCCCTACTTCCTCCCTGTACTCCAATTTATGCTCTTAAAAAACAAACAACTTTCCCTCTTAGAATCAATACTGTGTATTGGTTTCAAGGCAGAAGAGCAGTAAGGGCCAGGCAATGGGGATTAAGTGATTTGCCCAGGGTCACACAGCTAGGATGTGTCTGAGACTAGATTTGAGCCCAGGACCTCCCATTTCTAGGCTTGTTTCCAAGCTCAGCCCACTAAGCCACCTAGCTGATCCCTATGCTCTTTGAGATATCCCTTTCCCAAGCCTCTTTGATTGGAGTCCTGGGACCTTACTCTGGACAAAAGGCAGTAGACCTTTAGAATGGTGGCTAGAGGGCATGCCCACTTTTCTGGGCTACTCTATTTTAAGAGACTTTTTTCTAGATAAATAAAACAATTATCCCCGCCCTTATTCGGTAAAGGGAGCAGAGAGAAGCACTTCGTAGCTTAAAATTTAAGATTAAGCTTTTTTCCCCCTTTAATATCCAAAGGTTGTCTTGGAATGCTGAAGAAGGGGTATAGTGTCAAGTTTCCACAGATAGGTAGACATAGTTTGGTTGACTGCCTGAGTCTTTAAAAATGGTGAGACTGAGTGGATTGCACTTTTTCACCATTCTCTTTCTGCTGCTTGCTTTTCAGCAACTCTTATCTGCTGCCACCCAGAGTGTGAGGATCTCAGTTCACCCACAGTGAAATATGCCATCTACTAAATTGGTGAGAGGGGAAGGTCTCTTTCTTCCCTGCTTCCTCTCTTTTACCTGGTCCTGAGAAATGGGCCTGGGAGGTATTTGTTTCTTTTCTGTGTTGTTCATCTTCAGTTTTAGATGCTAGAGCTGATCCCAGGCCCCATGGGTCTCAGGAATTTGAATCATGACAACTTTGGAACCAGGATAGCAGGTGAGATGGTTCAGTCTCCAGTCCTGCATGGAAATTAAAAAAAAAACATTTTATTTTATTTTAAAAATATTTTTCCATGTTTACACAATTCATTTTATTTCCCTCCCCTCTTCCCTTCTCCACTCTCCCTCCCTCCCTGAGTCAATAAGCAATTCTACTGGGTTGTACAAATGTTATCACTTGGTACCTATTTCCATATTGTTCATTTTTACCATAGAACTGAAACCCCAAATCATATATCCATATAAACAAGTGATAAATGATAAGTCATACATTTTTCTTTTGCGTTTCTACCTCCATAGTTCTTTCTCTCAATGTAGGCAGCATTTTTTCTCATAAGTCCTTCAGGAATCTCTAATAATTAGAGAAATGCAAATCAAAACAACTCTGAGGTATCACCTCACAACTAGCAGATTGGCTAACATGACAGCAGGGGAGAGTAATGAATGTTGGAAGGGATGTGGCCAAATTGGGACATTAATGCATTGCTGGTGGAGTTGTGAACTGATCCAACCATTCTGGATGGCAATTTGGAATTATGCCCAAAGAGCTCTAAAAGATTGCCTACCCTTTGATCCAGCCATACCACCGCTGGGTCATAGGGGAAAAGAGATCATAAGGGAAAAGACTTGTACAAAAATATTTATAGCTGTTCTTTTTGTGGTGGCAAAAAACTGGAAAATGAAGGGATGCCCTTCAATTGGGGAATGGCTGAACAAATTGTGGTATATGCTGGTAATGGAATACTATTGTGCTCAAAGGAATAATAAACTAGAGGAATTCCAGGTGAACTGGAAAGACCTCCAGGAATTGATGCAGAGTGAAAGGAGCAGAGCCAGGAGAACATTGTACACAGAGACTGATACACTGTGTTAAAACCAAATGTAATGGACTTCTGTACTAGCAGCAATGTAATGACCCAGGACAACTATGAGGGACCTATAAGAAAGAAAACTACCCATATTCAGAGGAAGAACTATAGGAGTAGAAACACAGAAGAAAAACAACAGCCTGATCACATGGGTGAATGAAGATATACTTAGGGATATTGACTCAAAATGAGCACCCTAGTGCAAATATCAATAATATGGAAATGGGTCTTGATCAATGACACATGTACAACCCTGTGGAATTGTACATCAGCTATTCGGCTGTGGGAGGGGGTGGAAGAATACAATGATGCAGGGCAATTCTGAAGGACTCAGGACAAAGAATGCTATCCATCTCCAGAGAAAAAATTGTTGGAGTCAGAATGCAGAACAAAGCATATGATTTTTCACTTTAGTTTTTTTGGTTCTTATTTTGGGGTTTTGGTTTCATATGATTATTCTCTTACATGTACAGCCCAGTCTAATTTCTTGACAACTCTGGGAAGGGGGAGGAAGGGAAGGAGAGAGGCTATCTGGATCATATAACTTTGGAAAACTTAGGTGGAAATTTGTTATTACATGTGATTGGTAAGATAAAATATTTTTGTAAACAAACAAATGAACAAAAAAAGAAGGTAGCCCTTGAGCTGAGTCTTGAAGAAAGCCAGTGATTCGGACTGGCATAGATGGGGAGAGAGAACATTCCAGGCAATGCTAAGATATGGGGATGGGAGATGGAGAATTGTGTGTGAAGAACATCAAGTAGGCCACTCTGGCTGGGTGTAATGTATAAGAAAATAGGAAAGACAGGAAGTTGGTAGGTTGTAAAGAGCTTTCCATGTTAGACAAAAGAGTTTGTTTAATCCTAGAGGTAATGGGGAACCATTGGTTTATTGAGTGGAGAGAGGGGATGGTGATATGGTTAGACTTGTGCTTTAGAAAAATTGCTTTGGCAGCTGAATAAAGGATAGGTTGGAAGATAAAAGGAAAAGGGAGAAACTTGAGGCAGGGGGGTCCAATTAGAAGGCTAACACAGCAGTCTAAGGGAAAAGTGATGAGGTCCTGAACTACAATAATGTCTGTATTAGTGGAAAGAATGAGTCTATGGGAGAGACATTATGGAGGTAGAAATAAGATTTGACAAGTGACTGGAAATAAGCATTGAATAAGATCAAGGAATTGAGGCTGACACTGGCATGACTGACTGGAAGGCTGGTGGTGCCTTTGAGAGTAATAAGAAGTTCAGAAGTTTAGTGTTCCTTAGGCCATTCTACACTATAATACTGGAAATATGCTTCTAAATTGAATTTTTTTAAGTTAAATTATATATAAATTTAATTTAAACAATATTTTAAATGCAGAGTCAAGTAGGCAAGGGCAATGAGATGACCCAATAGATAGAGTACCCAGCCTGAAGTCAGGTAGATTTGAGTTCAAATCCAGCCTCAGATACTTCCTAGCTGTGGGATGTTGGGCAAATCCCTGTGTGCCTCAGTTTCCTCATCTGTACAATGAGCCAGGAAAGGAAACAGCAAACCATTTTTATCTTTGCCAAGAAAACCCCAAATGGGGTCTCAAAGAGCCAGACAGGACTAAAATGATTAAACAACAACAAATAGGCAAACATGTCTATAATGGATCTGCAGTATGATACAGTGTATTTTGGAGCAGAGTGTCTGGGTTCGAATCTTGGCTTTGCAATTTACTAACAGTGTGATCTAAGGCAAATCACTTTGCTATTCTGGGAATCAGGTTCCTCCTCTGTAAAATAAGATGAGACTAGACAGATGACCTCGAAAATATTTTCTAGGTCTAAATCTATGGACCTCTGGCAAATCGGTTTGTAAATGCATCTTTTCTTTTATTACATTTGCTGGGAATTTGGGATGTTTGGAGAGTAAAGCAGCATTTAAAAATCAGATGCAAGAATGTGCTCCAGATCTTCTTCTTGGTATTTAAATGGCAGCAAATGATCACAATTATGTAGCTATCAAACAATTACCCTCATATTAATGAACAGCCCTCCTCACAGAAAATGTGCCCAGGGGATGCTCCTACTGCAAAGTCAGGGTTAATGACCTGGCAATTGTTTTAATGGATTTTCAATGAAGTGTGAAGATGACTTGTCAACAAGGAGTAAAGGGAGTGCTGTCACTGCCAGAAATTGGATCTATCTGCTCTCATTATGTCTGTGATTGGGCTCAATAAACGTTTGTTTTTACTTTCACACAATATAGTTTGGCACAGACCTACAGCTTCGCAATCTGATTTGGGAGGCAAATCCTCTTTATTTGTCTCTGACATTCACTCCCACATCTATCATAAAGACAGGAGAATCCATTTCTGGACAAATAACCCAAGGAGGAAAAAAATAGAAAGGTTCTATACAGGAGCAGCTAGGTAGTACAGTGGATAGAGCACTGGGTCTGAATTTAGGAAGATCTCTGTTCAAATTCAGCTCTAGACACTAGTTAGGTGAGCCTAGGCAAGTCATTTAACCTTTGTCTGCCTCATATGTAAAGTAGGTTAATATTAGTGCCTGCCTCCCATGTCATTGTGAGAATCAAATGAGATAATAATTGTGAGGTGCTTAGCCCAGTCCCTGGTAGCTGTTCAGTTACTTTCAGTTGTGTCTGATTCTTTTTGATGCTACAGTTTCTTGGAGCCACAGGTAAGAGCTGGGTGAAAGATGGACACCAAAGATGGATGGGCATCTCTGTTCTAATCTCTGAGAAAGAGGTGGCCTATTTTCTTGTCAAGTTAAAAAGCATTTATTAATTTCTTATTATATGCCAGACACTCTGCAAAGCATGGGGGATACTAAGAGTGAGAAACATGGTCCTTATGCTCAAAGAGCTTACTTTCTAATGGGTGGGGGGTGTGGATAATCACAACTATGTGCATACAAAATGGAAGGCACTATCATTGAAGGGACTGAGAAAGGTCTCTTGAAGAAGGTAGGGTTTGAGTGGAGATTTTCAGGAAGTCAGGGAGATAAGGAGGCAGAGGTGAGAAGGGAAAACATTCCAGGTATTGAAAAAGCCAATGAAAAGACAGTCAGGAAGCCAGTGTAGATGGATCATAGAATGACAATAGGCCCTGATTTTCCCCATTCTTCAAAAACTTTCACTTGATCCTACCATCTCCTCAAGCTTATTGTCCTAAATATCTCCTCATTTAATATTATTTCCTCTGTTTCCTCATCACCCAATCATATCTTTACCTTTTGCAACCTGGTTTCTGACTCCATTACTCAATTGAAGCTATTCTCCTCAAGTTAACCAATACTCTTTTAACTGCTAAGTCCAATAGCATTCTCTTAGTCTCTTCTTCCTTAGCTTTCATGATAGGGTTCTTCTCTGATTCTCTTTCTACCAGTCAGACTATTCCTTCAGTTTCCTTTGATGAATCATCATCATTTATCTCCCATCCATTGAGTATGGGTATCTCCTAACCCTTTCTGGCACTTCATTTCTCTCTACAGTCACTCTTGGTGGTTTCATTAACTTCCATGGGTTCCATGATATTTTCTATGATGGTGACATAAGCCTATATTTTTAGACCCTATTTCTTTCCTGAATTTTAGGTCCATAGTATCAGCTACTTCACCCCAGACTCCCAACACATCCTTCTTATTGCTATTGAGAGCTTCACCACACATAGACACATGGGTATGCAACCTCAGAGTTATTCTTGACTCTTTCCTCTAGAAATCTAATTGGTTGATGAGCCTTATTGATTTTATCTTCACAGCATCTTTTTCATCTGCCCTGTCCCTTCCCTGTATAAAAACCTTTTCTTAGTTTGAACTCTCATCATCTTTCAGAACCTGGCTCTCTGCTTTTAGCTCTCCTGATCTCCTTGGTCCCCCTGACTTTAGGTTCCCCCCCTCTCCAACTCATCTTCCATATAATTGCTTATACTATTTTAAAGGTCCAAGTCTGATCATACCACTCCTTCACTCAAAAATCTTCCATCTGTCCTTATCAACTCTAGCATCAAGTGAAACTCTTTAATCTGATCTGATCCTTCCTTCCTTCCTTCC
>NW_025355486.1:0-6738 GCF_016433145.1 Gracilinanus agilis | reverse complement strand
GAAAGGAGCAGAGCCAGAAGAACATTGTACACAGAGACTGATATACTATGGTAAAATCAAATGTAATGGGCTCCTGTACCAGCAGCACTGCAATGACACAAGACAGCTCTGAGGGATTTATGGTAAAGATGCTACCCACACTCAGAGGAAGGACTGCAGGAGAGGAAACATATAAGATAAACAATTGCTTGAATGCATGGACTGAGGCGGACATGAATGGGAAATAGACCCTGAACAAGGACACTTGTTACAACCAGTGGAAATGTGCGTTGGCCATGGGTGGGGGGGAGAGCGGGGTGAAGGGGAAAGTAGGGGCATAAAGTATGTAAACAGATTAAAAACAAATATCAATAAATGTCTAATAAAAAAAATCATATCTGGAATCCTTTTATACAGATTTTACATTCTGAAAAGCTGGAGATTGTTTGAACAGAAAAAAACAAAAACAAAAGCTCTAGTTGCAAAAATGAGGAACAAATAAATAAATTCAGCAAACCAAAAAAAAAAAAAAATGAATGTGACTTCTTAAAAATTAGAATTAACTCACCCCTCCACCCCCCTGCCCCTTGGCTAGGTACTTCCCCTGCATCCCACCCCACCCCCCACCCTGCAACCAACCAACCAAACAAACAAACAAACAAACAACAACAACAAAAAAAAAGAACCTTAAAAACCCTCAAGCTCCAAGTGAACACCAAAGAATGGATGCACAGAGAGACCATCCAGGCTTGGCTTAAGACCTCCCTGTGCTGAGAGAGGAGACCTTTGCCCCACTCCGCCTACCCGCCTGCGTGTCTGGCCCCCGTGTGTCTGTCTTCCGTCTTCGTGTTTGGTACCGCGTGTCTGTCCTGTCTCCCACGGGTCTGCCCCCTTCCCCGGTGTTCTCCCCTCTCCTGCTGGTCCCTCACGTGTCCTGCCTCGGCCTCTGTGTTCCTCCTCCCTCTGCCTTTCTCGCTCCTGTCCCCGGCCCCTAAGTGTCCTTGAACCGTGTGCTGGCTGCTCCTGAGACCCTCCTTGTGCTTTCCCTCCCCACGTCCATGGCCGCCTGGCTCCCATACGTGGCTTCTTCCCCGCGTGCCGCCATGGCTGCTACTTCCCAGCGGGCTTCCCCTGCTGTCCCCCGCGGAGAAGGAGACAGCTGCCATGGCCCGTCTGCGGGGCCTCCTTTAAGGGGGATGTCGAGCTGGGACAGAACCCCTGCCTGGGGGTTCAGAATTGGAGCCAAAAGTCTCAACCGTGGTTTTCGGCCCCATTTTGTCGTGCTTGTCTGTGTCACTTGTGTCTCCCCTAACACGCGGCTGTGATTCCCGGGGCATCGTCTTCACGTTTCATTGAGGCTCCACAACCTTCCCTAGCTGGCTCAGACTTCTCTTTCCCTTTACTTGTGGCTAGATTTTGGCCTCGGCCAAAATTGTAAAAGTCTTGTCTTTTTTTTTTTTTTTCTCCTTGCTTTGGTTCCAGAAAGAGTTCCTCCTGGTGGGGCTCCGGATATTGGGGGGTGGGGAGATGAACACTGCTGCCAGCAGTTACCCCATAGCCTCCCTATATGTCGGTGATTTGCACTCAGATGTCAATGAAGCCATACTGTACAAGAAGTTCAGCCCTGCTGGACCCTTGCTGTCCATCCCGGTCTGCAGGGACATGATTACCAGGCGCTCCCTGGGATATGCCTATGTCAACTTTCAGCAGCCGGCTGATGCTGAACGTGCCCTGGATACCATGAACTTTGATGTAATTAAAGGCAAACCAATCTGTATCATGTGGTCTCAATGGGATCCCTCATTGAGGAAATCAGGAGTTGGGAATGTTTTCATTAAAAACCTGGACAAATCCATAGACAACAAGGCACTTTATGACACCTTTTCAGCATTTGGGAACATCTTGTCCTGCAAGGTGGTGTGTGATGAAAATGGTTCTAAAGGCTACGCATTTGTGCACTTTGAGACCCAGGATACTACAGATAGGGCCATCGAGAAGATGAACGGCATGCTTCTCAACGACTGAAAAGTGTTTGTGGGTAGATTCTAGTCAAGGAAAGAATGAGAAGCAGAGCTGGGAGCCAAAGCTAAGGAATTCACCAATGTGTACATCAAAAACTTTGGTGATGATATGGATGATGGAAGACTGAAGGAGCTTTTCAGCAAATGTGGTAAAACTCTAGTGTCAAAGTGATGACTGATCCTAGTGGAAAATCCAAAGGTTTTGGCTTTGTGAGTTTTGAGAAGTATGAAGATGCCAATAAGGCAATTGAAATGAATGGAAAAGACGTAAATGGAAAGATGGTATTTGTAGGCCAGGCACAGAAAAAAATTGAACGCCAGGCTGAATTCAAATGGAAATTTGAACAGCTAAAACAGGAGAGAGAATCAGCCGCTACTAGGGGATAAATCTCTATATTAAGAACTTGGATGATACCATCGATGATAAAAAATTAAGAAAGGAATTGTCTCCTTTTGGATCAATTACCAGTGCCTAGGTGATGCTTGAGGATGGGAGAAATAAAGGCTTTGTCTTTGTCTGCTTTTCTTCACCAGATGAGGCGACTAAAGCAGTAACAGAAATGAATGGGCACATTGTGGGCTCAAAGCCCCTATATGTTGCACTTGCACAGAAGAAAGAAGAAAGGAAAGCCCACCTAACCAATCAGTATATGCAGCGTATTGCAGGAATGAGAGCCCTCCCTGCCAACACTATGGTCAATCAGTTTCAGCCAGCTCCTGGGGGCTACTTCATGCCAGCAGTGCCCCAGGCTCAGAATAGACCTCCTTATTATGCTCCCAATCAGATAGCCCAGATGAGACCCAATCCCTGATGGCAACAAGGTGGAAGACCTCAAGTCTTCCAAGGAGTACCAAACTCCATTGGTCAGTCTGGGCCACGCCCTGCTCTTCAACACCTGACTCCAGCCAGTAATATACCCAGGCTTCTCAAGGACTCCCTACTACACCTCAGGGAGTGGGGGTGCCAATTGATGTGCAAAATTTATCTCCTAGACCCTCTGTAGCTACCCCTGCACCTCGAGCCGTCCCTCCTTACAAATATGCTGCAAATGTCCGAAGTCCCCATCCAGCCACCCAGCGTTTGCAGACACCTCAACCAGCAGTCTGTGTGCAAGGCCAGGAGCCCTTGACAGCTTCCATGCTGGCTGCTGCTCCTCCCCAGGAACAGAAACAGATGCTAGGAGAGTGTTTGTTCCCATTGATTCAAGCCATGCACAATAATTTAGTGGGGAAGATCGCAGGTATGCTGCTAGAGATAGATAATTCAGAACTGCTGCACATGCTGGAGACTTCAGAATCCCTCCGTTCAAAGGTAGAGGAAGATGTAGCAGTATTACAAGCTCATCGTGCCAAGAAGGAAGCTGCTCAGAAGGTGGCCGTGGTTGCTGCTACCTCTTAGACCAGAAAAACTGTATACTCTGAAACTTCATGGATGTTCACTGAGCATGTGGAGACTTCTCTGAACTAGAGACTGGACAATAGATGGCAGGAGAAGCTGCTGCCATTCTGTATGTTTTTTCTTTGGGAAAAATCAATTTGAAAGGTCAATTCTTCAAAAACTTAAAATGTTTTTCAGTGGTCAAATTTCACAAGTTTCTTGTGTGTAGCCTGGACCTCGTTAACCTTTAATTTAATTTAATTTTTCTCTTCTAAAAAAGCTTTTCTGACAGTATTTTGTTTTTGGTTTTATCGGGAATTGGTTTTATTTGAAATATCCAATTTACAGAGTCTGGAACAGTTGTTTCTCAATAAAAAAGTAAAACCTTCAAAAATTAGAATTAAGCAATTGGAAGCTTATGAGACATCAAGAAACAATAAAGTGAAATCAGAAGAATGAAAAAAGAGGAAAAAAATATGAAGCATCTCATTGGAAAAACAATTGACCTGGACTATTAGACTACCTGAAAACTATGATCATAAAAAAGAGCCCAGACATCATATTTTAATAAATCATCAAAGAAAGTTATCCTGATACCTTAGAACCAGAAGGTAAAATAAAAATTAGAAGACTCTGTTGATCACCCCCCCCAAAAGAGATCACAAAATGAAAAGTCCTGGGAATATTATAGTCAAATTCTAGAGCTTGTAGATCAGAAAGAAAACATTTCAAGCAGCCAGAAAGAAAAAAAAATTCAAATATCATAGAGTCATGGTCATGATAGCACAAGATTTACCAACTTCTACCTTAAAGGATCAAAGGGCTTGGAATATGATATTCCATCGGGCAAAGGAACTGGAATTACAAGCAAGAATCATGTACCAAGCAAAACTGAGTATAATCTTTCAAGGGCAAAAAATAAATAATTAATGAAATAAAGAATTTTCAATTATTACTAATGAAAAGAACATAGCTAAATACAAAGTTTGACAAAGAGAAGATTCAAAAGGAGCAAGTTTCTCTGATAAATGCATCATTTCTCAAGTATATAGACAAATGATTCAAATTTATGTCATTCTCCAATTGATTTATGGTCAAAGGATATGAACAGGCAGTTTTCAGATAAAGAAATTAAAGGTATCTAAAATCATATGGGAAAAGTGCTCTAAATTACTATTGATTGGAGATATATAAATTGAAACAACTCTGAGGTACTACCTCACACCTATCAGAAAAGAAGACAGAAAAGAAAAAAAAGATGAATGTGGAGGGAATATGGGAAAGCAATATTAAAATTGTTTTTATGTATAATTGGAAAAGCAATATTAAAAAAATATTTCATGTGATCCTTCACAGTAACCTAGAAAGGTAAGTACTGTTATTACTGCCATTTTATAAGGAAACTAAAGCAGACAGGTTAAGAAATCTGCCCAGGGTCACCTAGTTAGTAAATATCTGAGGCTGGGTTTGAATTCAGGTCTTCCTGGCACCAGATCCAGGCTTGTTGGCCACTGAGCCACTTAGTTGCTATATTTAAGAAAGGGACCACTGATCGTACCTCTGACACTGGTACACATAGCATGGAAACTGAGCAGACTGAACTAGAGATATTAATATCAAGAAACATCACTGAGATGTAGTAGGATGATACCTTATGACTAGAATATGGTTCAGGAAGACCATTGCAGAATTAATATTATGCTGTATTATTTAATAGCCGATATCACTATGTTTTCTGTCCCTTTCCTCATTTTTGTCAGACCCACTTCTGAAGGACCAGCAGTTTCTAAAAGTCATGATTTAGTAATGTGATCACTTCCAGTTCTCAAGGCATCTGCTCACTAATCAGCTTGGGCTGAGTCCCTCTCAAGTGGGATCTTCACTTCTGTTTATCCAGTAAGTGCAAAGCCAGCTTGAGCTGGGCTCTCTCCAGGGAACAAGGCTTTGGTACTTACTTTCTAATCAAATCAAAGATAGGGGTTACCTAGTCTACTTGGGCAAGACTAAATTGGGGGAAACGTGATTTAAGGTTTTTGTTTTTCTAGCTGAGACTGCTAGAGGCAGCTGGATCTCATACTGCTAGCATTTTTTCAAGATAGAGAGAGGTGGTCATCATTTCATTCCAGGGGGCCCTACCCCTTGTTTTTAAGGTTACCAATCCTAATCTCTCACCTCTGTAATTTAGACAATGACAAGATTTTTCTTTATATTATGCTTACAAAAATGCATTGTACCCTCATTTCAAAGTCTTCTGGCCAGAAGCAGGACAGTTTGATCTATCTTTTATCAACAGGTAGCATGTGTCTATTAATAAATGATATCTTGCTTGGAGAATTATCTCAGTTTACCCTTCTGTTAAATTTTGCTCACAGCAATATTTATTTATAAATAATAGGTGGAATAAAAAAGGAAATTCAGGATGATAAGTATTGGATACTAAGAATATATAACCAGGCAGTTAGGTGGCACAGTGAAAGAATCAGGAAGATTTATTTTCATGAGTTCAAATCCAATCTTAGACAACTGCTAGCTGTGTTATCCTGGGCAAGTTACTTTACTCTGCCAAAAAAAAAAGAAGATAGATAGAAAGATAGCTAGATAGCTAGCTAGCTAGCTAGCTAGCTAGATAGATAGATAGATAGATGAGGAAACTGAGGCAGACAAGTTAAGAGATTTTCCCAGGATTAACTACCTAGTAAATATTTGAGGCTGGGTATATACCTGAGGTAAACTAGAAATTAGAGGCAATGGTAAAGATCATTTTGGTAAAGATTGACAGGAGCAGAAAGAGATGTGATATTGTCATCAGAATATGATAGAGAAAGCCTAATTAGAAAAAAAAAATAAATGAGGAA
Source organism: Gracilinanus agilis (assembly GCF_016433145.1). NCBI lineage: Eukaryota > Metazoa > Chordata > Mammalia > Didelphimorphia > Didelphidae > Gracilinanus > Gracilinanus agilis. The sequence goes on along the minus strand of NW_025355486.1, from coordinate 505 downwards.
TTTGAGAAACATCTCATAGGTCAGTCATCATGGTATAGTATTATGTGTCTTCTATCATTCAAAACATCTACTAAAATGTTTCAGTACCAAAAGCAGGGAAGCTAATATCCTCCCATGCCTTAATGATAATTTAACCCTTCAAAAGGCATTGGAATCAACCTATTTACACAAGGTCGACATGTAAATATTTTATTCAGGAGGACAGTTTCCCCTCCCTGAGACTTACCTCTTATTCCAGTGATTTGTACTAGATTTCTTTTTCCCTTGATGAACTCATTATCTTGGGGCATTACAGTATAAATCATGGTCCAAAAACAAAGCTCTGGATCTGACTGATTTGAATTGGGGGGGCTTCTCATTAATCTTACCATTTGGATTGTTTACAGCACCACCATCATTACTTAGAGTTTCCACCTGAAACATCAGAATTTGGCATATTTTTCTGCACACAGGAATTTCCCGGGGAATATCAAAATTTGGCTTCAGTCCATGTCTCCACAAAGAA
>NW_025355485.1:0-6124 GCF_016433145.1 Gracilinanus agilis | reverse complement strand
ACACACACTCCAGGTCTTAGGAAAATAGATTTGAAAGTAGTATAAAAAAGCATAGGTAGTGTCCTATGGACTAAAATTCTAAAGAAGTCATCTCAAAAAGGATGGGAAGTTATATGAATAAAATTCTGAAAACACAATAATAGTTCCAGGGAGCAAGGGGAAGTTGTAAAAATAAATTGATGTAGATACTTTATTAACCAGCATAGATTTTTAAAAAGAAATATACAGAAGATAGAAACAAAGGCAGATAGAAGAGGATAAGTATAAAAGGATGGTTTGGGATAATATTAGGAGTGTTAAAACCCAGAATGCTGGTGAGAAAAACTAATGATGGCAAAAAGATTTTTTGTTTTACAATTTTTTTCAAAGCTCTCAGGAAAAGAGAGGATTAAATAAAGCCTAGGACTACTGATTGAGATGGATGGGAAAATAACATGATAGAAAGAGGAGCTGTTTACTTTTACTAGTTTTTTTTCTCTGCAAAAAAAGTCAAAAGGTCAGAACAAAAAATGGTTAATGGAGTTAAAACCAAAGATAGGTAGTGAGATACAAAGAGAGTACCCAAGCTGTACTTAAGAAAGTCAAATAAAGTGACCCAGATGATCTACAACCCAATCTAATGAAAGACATAATTGCCAAGTCACTGCCATTGATCATGAAAAATAGAAAAAGTATTGCAGGACTAGGGAAGGGCAAATGTTGCACTTTTTTTCTTTTTTGGAAGTTGGGGGAAGAGAGTGGAGGTCTGGAAACTAGAGGTCAGCAAGACTTTAGTACATATTAAAATACTGGAGCATACTATTAAGGGGATGAATTTTGAATATTTTGAAGGTGATTTTTATAAAGAGCCACCATGACTTTCTCCAGAAGGTTAATGTTAGAATAAACTGATTTTGAGTGAGGTAGTTTCTACTGCTGCTACTACTATTCATCAGGAGGATATTGTGGATATATTTTACCTACATTTTTATCTCCGGTGCTATTCTTGTGGACAAGATGGAAAAATGCATTTGGAACTGCTTAGAAGAGTGATTGATTAATGGAACAATGCCAGTGGAATGCCCCAAGAATCTGTGCTTGATCTTATGTTAACATTTTTTCATTAATAACTTGGATAAAGGCTACCTAATCAGATTTGCTGATGATCCAAATTTAAGAGAGATAGCTAGCATATTAGATTATGGAGTCAGGATCCAAAAATGTCATACTAAGCTAAAATATTAAGTAAAAAAAATTAGATGAAATTTAACAAGGATGAATATGAAGTCTTATGCTGGGGTTTAAAATGGGGTCCAATCTTGCCACTGACTATGTGACTCTGGGCAAGTCTTTTATCCTTCTTGAGCCATAGTTTCCTCAGCTGTAAAATAGAAGGTTGGACCAAAGGGACTTTGAGGTCTCTTCTAGATCTATATATATGATCTAATATGGACTACAAATATAATGTATGAGAGCCACAGCTAGAAATGAGGTCTTTAGAAAAGCATCTGAGGGTTTTAGTAGAATATGAATTAAGCATGATATTGCAGGGGAAAACCAAATACAAACATATAACTCCTTTTGTGATCTCAGCAGTATTAAATGAGAACTAATAGCCAAGACAAGGAAAGTTATAGCTCCCTCCCATAAATCTTCCTTGATTAGACCACATCTGGAGTATTGTGTCAAATTCTTAATCTTCCCATCACTTTCAAGTGTTACATTTCCAAACTCCATGTTCATTAATTCTAAAATTCCTTTTCCTGTTTATATTACTTTGCCATTCTTTCTTTTCCTATGCCTTACAATACTTAGTTTTAATTTTGTTCTCATCATGACCCTCTTTCATTCCCTCCACTTCTCAGTTCTTTCTTAGGCATTACCTCTCCATTTCTCAATATGCACCTTTGAACTTTCTTTTGCCTGTGGGAAGCCGTTCGATGTATTAAAGCCATTGGAGAAATAGGATCAAATTTAGGGCCTGTTATCTGGATTCCCTACGTGACCAATCCAGACTGAGGCAGTCTTAGTGTTTGGTCCTGGTCACCTGAGCCCCAAAAGGCTCTGGTACCAGCAGGTAGGTTAATCCAAAGTCAACTTGATCCCTCCAAGAGGCTATTAGGAGTCATTTAGAGAAACAGAGTCTGTAACAGATATTTTATCTGGATCCCATTACAAAATCATCGGCAAGTAAAACTGTGTGTATGATTTTCTGCACTGCATGTCAGGATGCAGACTGAATGGGCCATCTAAGATAAAAATCTGAGGCTCCTCTTTTGACTCAGTCTTTGATCCCCACCTTTTTTATAATTCTTATTGGAGAGCTTTGAAGTGGCAGACCAGCTTCTATTGAGTTGATGATTTCCTTCCTTGATAATTGAAGAAGCCTAAATCCTAAACAAATGCTGATCCCATATTCAGATTAAAACCTGAGTCTTTAGTCTGAATGCAGATTTCAACTGGTGAGCATCTCCTTGGGATATTTCCTCTCCCAGAATTATCCCCTGCTGAATTGGGGTTTGGAATTTGACCATTTGTCTTTGCATCTGTATTCTTTAGACTTCAATAGATTATGCGTGATTTATTGCCCCTTACCAACTGTGACTCCTTTTTGCTTGAAATCAGTATATAATAAACTTCCATGCCCACAGAATTCGGAACAGCATGGGCTAACCACTAGTCTAGTTGTTCTCATTTTCTTTCTCCTGCCTTTACCATCCTATGCCACCATGCCACTCAGGACCCCCAAAAATCATATAGAGGCATGGCTCCCTATATTTGCCCACATTGGTACATTTTCTCTCCCTGCCTCTTATCTCTTGCTCATAGTTTCCCTGACTTCATTCAAGTTTTAGCTTAAATGCTTCTCTGTTTAAGAAGGCTTTCTCAGACCTCTTACCTTGTCATAACTGCTACTGATTTGCCCTATGAGATTACTTCCTATATTTGTATGTATGTAGTTATTATCATGTGGTCTTCCCCATTAAAATGTGAGATTCTTGAGGGCCAGTACCATGTTTTTGCACCTCCCTTTTTTTGCATCCTCAGTACTTAGCTTAGTGCCAAAATCTTAATAAGTGCTCAATAAATGTTTTCTAAAAATTGATTGATTGATTGATTGATTGATTGATTGACTAAATTCAAGGTACCACATTTGAGAAAAGATGATGGGAAATTGAATTATATCCAAAGGAAGGTAAGCAGCATCATGGAAGGCCTCATCTTCATGACAAATGAGGATCAATTGAAGAACCAATTAAGAACCAATTGAAGGGATGGCCAGCCTGAAGATGAGAACATGTAGGTGTGATATGATATAATAAATGTCTTTAAATATCTGAAAGATTTTCATGTAGAAGAAGGGTTAAACTTGTCCTTCTTAATCTCACAAGGATGACATTGGAATGATGGGTACAAGGAAAGTTCAAAGGATTTGGCCTTGTTGTAAGAGGAAAAACCTTGTATGACATTTGATCTATCTAAAAACTTGTATGTGCAACTTCAGCAGCTAGTGGTTTCCTCCTCACTACAGGTGGTCAAATCAAGCTGGGTAAACTATTTGTTAGATAAGTAATAGAGGGAATTCTTATTCAGGTGTGAGATGGTCTAAAACCTAGAAACTAACTTTCAGGTGAATAATTTTCTATGCATAAAAAATAAAGGAAATATAGTTAATCAAAAATTTATTTAAAAAGTTCAAAAACTCCAGATTAAAAACCCCTCAGTAGATAATCTCTGAGAATACTACTAATTCTGATATTTTGATTTAATGAACAAAAACCAATCTATAAGCTGCACATAGAGTAGAGAAAGGTAAAGTATGCTTCTCTCTTTCATTCTCTCTCTCTCTTTCTTTTTCTCTGTCTCTCTCTTAAAAAAACAAAACAAACTAACAAACCAAGCCCTTACCTTTTGTCTTAGAATTAAATATTTGATCTTAAGGCAGAAGACCAGTAAGGGCTAGGCAATGGGGGTTAAGTGACCTGCCCAGGATCATACAGCTAGGAAGTGTCTGAGGTCAGATTTGAACCTAGGACCTCCTGTCTCTAGGCCTGGCTCTCTATCTGCTGAACATCCATGTCTCCTTTAAAAAAAACTCAACAACTTTAAAGTACATGAATTGTAGTTATTGGTCACATTCAGTTAGGATAGCAAATCAAAGATCAAATGTTTTAGAGTTGGAAAGGGTCTTAGGATTTTAATGACCCTTTAAATAGTTAGTAACATTATATACAGATCATAAGTGGTGAAAATTCAAATACCTTATAATGCTTTGGATTAAGGGTAATTGCCCGATTGAAATCTTGTACACATTTATCCCTCTGGACTTTCACTTTACACAGGCCTCGTTGATAAAAAGCTTCAGAATAGTCAGGATATGCTTTCACTGCTTTGCTAAAATATTCAATGGCCTAAAAGGTCACATAATAAAAAAGAAAACTGGAATCAATAAATCATATACCTTCAAATTTGGTAAGCCAATAAAATATAGTATGTGAATTTTAAAACAGTAACTCTACCATATGGATTTTTTTTTGCTCTTTTTTGAAGTACTATGTAAAGCAAATACAAATAAGATTTTATAAATAAATAACCTGCTATAATTACTTCAGACCTGTTTTATATCAGTTCTTTTGAAAAAAATTGCAATTACTCTAATAGATATTAAGCAATGATATATTCAGAAAAACAATTACTCCTCATTTGAATGGTGTGGATAATAATAATATTGCATAATTATTCATTTGTATTTACATAGTACTTTGCAGTTATAGAAATCTTTCCTATACATATTTTTTATGCCATACTTGGAATAACTCTGTGGGGGCAGCATATAAGTAAAGAGATTCACTGTTTTTTACAGATCTTGAAAATCAGGCTCAACTAAATTAAATGGCTTGTTCATATTAACATGATTCACCAAGTGGCAAAATGAGAACTTTTATCCATAATCTTACCAGCTTATTATAGTTGGTAATATACTAACTTCAATTTTTGCATACAATAAAAAAGAATACCAGATTAATTTTTAGTGGAGCCCCTTGAATCTTGATTAGTGATTATCAACTGAGAATCAAAATGGAATTTCAATTATTATACTCCAAAAATATTTATTTCTAGCTTTAATTTATAATCCCAATGTATGTAAGGTTTTTTGAGGACAGGGAGCAAGAGTTGTACTTCATCCTTGTATCCCTAGGGCTTAGTATAAAGTCTCATTGGCAGTGGATATTTAAGAAATGTGTTCTGTGAGTGTTTAAATTTGAATTGGACACTGACCATCCAGAAGAAACAAAAAAGGCAGGAGGGCAAGGAATAAAACTTAGGATTTGGGGAATTTCTTTCTGGGACAACTTACATGTGGCCCTATTAAATACTAATGTGACTATCAGGCCAAAATATGCAAAAGTCAGTGCAAGAATAGGGCAAAATGTGACAAACAACATAAAGAACATCCATGGACCTTTCTGTTAAGCTGTTAAGTTTAGAAATCAACTCTGTAGGCATTGACCCATGAAATTACAAATGTGCAAGTTTGTCTATTTAGGGGGGAAGTTGTTATCAATTGCAATAACCATGTAATATCGTATGCTGTTTTTTTTAAGATGTTAGATAATGGTCATACTATTGAATGTGAATTTTAATATGTGATATTGTCTAGACAGTGTCTCAAAAGTCTTGGTGCAGCTGTAAGCTATTAATAGCTTTTATTATTAATAAAAGAGGACCTGGTATTAGCTGCAGAATCACATGGTTGTTGTCAAACTGCTAATGTTAACCACTATATTCTACACAATTTGATAAGTTTCCATAATTGCCAGGAGAGAGCAGCTGATTGATCACTATTAAGTCTGATTTTTTTTAACCACACTGAGACATATATTTCAGGAAAAAGATTGCTTCATAAAATACAGTTGGATTATTTTATGAAAGTATTTTCTAGAATTAGACTTGCTGAGTATATTTTGAATATTTTTATCTAAAATGCCAAATATGAAGAATCATTATTGAATAATAACATTACAACAATAATAATGTCTAGGTAGAGTGGAAAAAGGATTAAGTGAATTGGATCAATAATGTTTATATAATTTTCTAGAGCTTGGCTTATTACAGAAGCTGTAACAATTTATATATATATATA
>NW_025355484.1:0-6476 GCF_016433145.1 Gracilinanus agilis | reverse complement strand
TGCCCAGTTAGGAAGTGTCTGAGGCCACATTTGAACCCAGTATCATTTGTCTCTAGGCCTAGCTCTCAATCCTCTGAGCCACCTAGCTACCCCCTAAGTGAGATTTTCTAGGGCTGGCATAGTGGGAAGAAGGCTAGATGGTATTAAGTCAACACTAGGTCAGTCATTGGGCAATGCAATCTCAAACAAGTGTCTTTCTTCCCCATCTGGGTGTTAGTTTTTTCAACTATAAATGAGGTACTTGGATAAAATGGTTTCCAAGACTCCTGCCAGCTCTGAATTTATGGCCCTGCCTGATATTACTATTGTGAAGAAAATGCTTTTTAAACCTTAAAGATCAGTCCATCAATCAATAAACATTTCCTGAGCACCCACTATGTACCAGGCACTGTGCTAAGCAGCTGTTGATAGAAAATGAAGCAAAAGGCAATCCGTGCCCTCAAGGAATTTATAATCCAATGGTAGAAAGGAAGAAAGAAGAAATGTTGATTACTATCACCATTGTTGCTGTTGCTGCTGCTGAGACCACTACTGCTACTGGTATAATAGAATAATACACTTAGAAAGCAATGTACTCAGAAAGACGGGGACCCAAAGCCCATCTCAGCCACATCCTAGCAAGGTGACCATGGGCAAATCACTTCACCTTTTGTATCTCATTTTCTCATCTGTAAAATGGAGATGATATTGGAGGAGAACAGGGAAGGGACTAGACTTCCAACTTCGGTGCTTTCTCCTGAGGAAGGACTTCCTCTACCAATGTAGGCTGGCAACTTCTCTGGAACTTGCTCTCTTAGAAAACTTCCTAGTACTCCTTGATTAGTGAAGTGACTTGCCCACAGTCACACTGTCTGTATTAGAGGAAGGACTCCAATCTAGGTCTTCCTGACTTTCTTTGCCCAAGGTACTATGGCAGGCAAAGGGGATACAAAGACAAAAACAAAGAATTCTTGCCTTCAAAAAGTTTATGCCAATTGGTCAAGGGGACTTGGACAGAGGGTAATGTTCCATATGTCTGAAAGTGAGCCTCTCAAACAATCTCAGTCAATATTTCATGAGTTTCCATGACTAGGGCAGTGCCACCATTTTGTGGTCAATCCTCTACTGATGAGAACAGCCTTTTGCTCAGGATGATATGCCAGACCTTGTATTCTGTTTTGAGAGACTGGGTTCATCTCCATGTAAGAATGAGCCATCAAAGTGGGACCTTGGTGGATGAATAATAATACCCTGTTAAATATTTCAATAATTGGCATCAAAGTGCAATTTTGCAACCAGTAATTTTTTAGCCCTTTCCAGGCAGAGAATCATTGGCTCTACTTTGGAGACCACATAAAGCATGTTCTGTAGCTGGAGATCCAGTAGAGTATAACGAGGGCTACAAAACTAACTGGCTCAATGGATTGAGAGCCAGACTTAGAGATGGCATGTCCCGGGTTCAAATATGGCTTCAGATACTTCCTAGTTGTGTGACCACGGACAAGTCACTTAACCCTCATTGCCTAGCCCTAAGTGCTCTTCTGCCTTGGAAATATACAGTATTGATTCAAAGATGGAAGGTAAAGGTCTAAAAAAAAAAGAGCTGCAAAGCTTAATGTCTTATTTTCCGCAGGGAGGGGGGTCCTTTGGAGCTTTGGAATTGAACTTATTCATGAACTACCAGGGAACAAAAGGGAAGATCCATGGGATAAGGAGCAGGTTTGAGCATGTGAGGAGAGGGAAGAAATTGTAAGCTGAAGCACTTAGAAATCACAACTGGAAAAAAAGAAAAAAGAAATCTAACTGGTATTCTGGGAGGAGACGGCAAAGCCAAAGAAACCACCAGCTATAAAATGAGCAGCTTTGTATATCTCCAGAGCCCAAGCAAATGCCACTGTTTGACCTCCCCCACATAGCAGTAGATATTCATAACAGTCATCCAGGGTTAAATAATGTTTAGCAATATAGATTCAGAGAACACACAACTTATCAGAAAACTTAAAGGGATCATCTAAGCTAATTCCCCAATGAACAGAGGAGGAAACTGAGGTTCAGAGCACGGAAGGGACTTGTACAAGGTAACTTAGTAATAAGCCAGTGAAAAACTTTAGATTAGAACTCAGATTTTCTGCCCAAGGACACCATACTGTTCAGTATGATATAGTTTCCAAAGCCAAGGGAAAAGGGCAAGTTAGAGAGATGTCTGTCAAGAATGATTAAGATGGAAGAGTCAGGGGCAGAGTCACGATGGTGGAGTAGAAGCAGGGAAAGTGTGAACCACCATGAGGATACTCTCCAACCAATCTTAAAATAATGCCTCAAGATTAATACTAGAGGGAAAGAACCAACAAGGGGATGGAATGAAGCAACTTTAATTTAGAGAACAACTTGAAAGGTAGGAAGAGAGTGTCTGGTTCACTGGGATGAGAGGGGAGCCCAGGATGCAGCAAGGTGCCACCAAGAAGTAGCAGCACAAGTTAGTAGCAAGCCCCTCACCCCACATCTACTGCTTGAGGTTCTGAACCTAAGCCTAAGCCAAAATCCATACCCTAAGACCATGGCTAAGACAATAGCAGTGCAACCCCATGTGTGCCCCATAAAGAATTATCAAGATGAAGAAAGTTTGGTCTTTCAAAGCTTACATTATGCCAAAAAATCATTCATGCTAGGCATAGATGCTGGTGCTACCAGAGGAAAGAAGCACTGGCTATCTCCTTGCTGGTAGGGCAAGGACCACAGCACCTAGCCCAGGGCCTGGTATACAGCAGGTGCTTAATAACTGCTTGTGGATTAGTTCATTGATTGTTTGATCAGGGCCAGGTGTTCTAGTGCCAGATCTGTAATTTATTCATTGCTAGTCATATTTCCCATCAGGGTCTCAACTGCCTCCTTTGTAAAATGAGGGAGTTAGCTATGGCACTCCTTCTTTTGGAGTACCAGGCATCATTTACAACATACCTTAATCCCAAATGCCTGGGTAAACTAGAAGACAAAGGTCAAAGGAATGCTATGAAGAAAAAGGGAAGATTTTCCTCCATAGGAATGGAGCCACCTTAGAGTTGGAATAATTATTAAGGGTCCTTTACGGTGACTCCCTGAGCAGTTAAGTTCTAATGTGGGGGAAGCTACATAGCACAGTAGATAGAGTGCCAGGCCTAGAGTTGGGAGGATCTGGGTTCAAAACATGTAAAAAAATTTTTTAATTCTTTAAAAGACATTTAATTTCCCATTTACATGTAATAATAATTTTCAGCGAAAGTTTCCCAAAATCATAAGACCTAAATTGTCTCCCTCCTTTCCTCCCCCATCTCAGAGATGGTAAGCAGTTTGATCTGGGTTATACATATTTTATCAGGTAAAACATACTTCCATACTGGTTATTGCTATAAGAAAATACTCATTATGAAACCAAAACTTCAAAATAAAACTATAAATGAACTAAAGTGAAAAATCCTGAGCTTTCATTTGCATTCTGACTCCAACAATTCTTTCTCTGGAAGTAGAGAGCACTTTTTTTTAAACCCTTACTTTCTGTCTTAGAATCAATACTATGTATTGGTTCTAAGGCAGAAGAGCAGTAAGGGCTGGGCGATGGGGGTTAAGTGACTTCCCCAGGGTTACCTAGCTAGGAAGTATCTGAGTCCAGATTTAAACCCAGGACCTCCTATCTCCAGGCCTGGCTCTCAACCCACTAAGCCACCTAACTGGCCTCCCCCTCCAAGAATTCTTTGCCATAAGACCTTCAGACTTGTCCTGGATCATTGTATTGCTGAGGGTAGCTAAGTCTTTCACAGTTGATCATTGTATAACATTGCAGTTAATGTGTACAATGTTCTCCCCTATACTTCTTAGCTATGTGACCCTGGACAAGTCACTTAACCCTGTTTGCCTAGCCCTTCCTATTTTTAGAGTTGTTACTATGACAGAAAGGAAGAAGGTTTTTTTAAGCCATAATATGAACAGTCATTAACTCACCAATTATGCCAAAAGAGAAGAGTGTAAGTTGTTTCCCCAGTTTGTCCATGCTTTTCTGTAAAGGAGTTTTAGGAGTCTGATGGAATAAGAAAGAGTAATCAACTTCATGTAACAACAGTAATTGGATCGACCTTCCTTCCTTCCTTGCTTCCTTGCTTCCTTCCTTTCTTTTTTCCTTCCTTCCTTTCTTGTCCCTGCTTTGGACAATTAAGACAATTTTGGATAATAATGGCCAATCTCCACACTGTCTCCATAGCTTTTCTTTGGGCAATTTTGGACAATTACGGACCATCTCCAAGTTGTCTCCATAGCTCTGCTTTGGTTCTAGTTCTGTGCCCTGGTTCTCTGGAACCACAGAGAATAAGTCTGCTCCTACTTCTCCATGTCAGTCCTTTGTTACTGGAACAGAACAGCTGTGTCCCCCAAGTCTCTTCTTCTCTAGAGCTAAACACTATTAGTTAGAATGACTGATTCTCAGATGTGGAAGGGAGCTCAGAGGTCATCTAGTCCAAACTGTACATGGGTAGGAAGCTTCTCTGCAACATCTCCAATATGTGGTCACTCAGCCTTCAGCTGAAGGTACCTGAGTGGTACACTTGATAAAGCCTGGAGTTGGGATAACCTGGATTAAAATTCAGCCTCAGATACTTTCTCACTGCATAACCTTGGCCAAGTTACTTAATCTCTCTCTGCCTCAATTTCCTCAACTGCAAAATGGAGTATCGTACCAATACCTACCTCCTAGGGTTGTTATGAAGACCAAATGAAATAACATTTTTAAAGCACAATGCCTGGCATACAGCAAATATTTAATTTCTTCCCTCCCTCTCCCTGAAGACCTCCAGTGGTTGGGATCTCATCACCTTCTGAGGCAGCTCATTTCACCTTTGGGCCAATTCTTCAACAAATCAGCAGATGACACATACCAGCACTGTCCCAGTTATTCTTTGGCAATACAACGTTTCAAAATATGGTTGCAACTATTAATTCATTTAGTCTTTGTTAGAGAGGCAGATTGGGATGATGGATACAGAGCCAGACTTGAATGGATAAAGACTAGGTTTCAAATCTTATCTCAAAAACATGACTATATGGCCAAGCAAAGTCCCTCAGCCTCAGGACTCCAGGAAACATTAAAAAACTAGAAGCTACAGACATGGCACCCTTTGCATGCATTGGGTGAGAAAGCTCCTTGCTGAGAGGCCCATACAGGGCTGAAATCATATCCCCCACTATTCCCAGTCCAAAAAGAAAGTCCTGACAATATGTACTCTCTAAGCCAGGGTCAGGGATCACTGACCACTGAGCTGCCCTTGCTTGTATTTCTCTCTTTCTCTTTTAAAAACTCTTTCCTTTTGTTTTAGAAGCACCACTAAGTTTCAGTTCCAAAGCAGAAAAGTGGTAAGGGCGAGGCAATGGGGATTAAGTGACTTGGCTAGGATCACACAGCTAGGAAGTGTCAGAGGCCAGATTTGAGCCCAGGTTCTTCTGACTCAGGACCTGGTGCCATGCAACTGCCCCATGTTTATGTTGCTTTTTAAGACAGATTTCTTCTCCACTCTAATTGTACATGAAGATGGCACTCCTCTTACCTCTTCAGCCTGCATCATTTGGAACACTTCTCCAAACTGAGACTTCTCTCCAGTTCCAATCACTACTCCCTGCATTAGGAAAACAAAAATACTATGAACAGTCTTTTTAGGAGAGAGATAAAAATATGTCAAGTAAACACAGGGGGACTTACTCTTCCTTTTCCATACTGTACTAGAGTTCCCATGAATACAATATTGCTCAATGATGTCAGGTCCCCTTCCCCTGACAAGGGGCCATCTGTTTTGATGCAAGGTTCAGCTTCTCCAGTAAAACTAGACTCATCAACCAAGAGCTCCGTAACCTAAATTAAAAGGAGAATGAAAGGTCATTTTGCCTCCCCACACACGTCAGCTGCTTTGATTTTTGCAGAATTAATATTTAAAACCTTGGCATTGTGAAACAAGGTATTTTTAGATGATGGGGGATGGGGGAGACAACATATCTCCAAATTCATTCAGTGATGAAAGCATTTTACAGGTCATCTGCAACAACTCTCTTACTTTATAGATAAGGAAACTGAGGCCAAGAGCCAGGAAGTCACAGGGCCAAGACCATATGTCTAACAAGTGACAAAACTGAGATTCCAATATGAGTCTCTTCACTCTGATCCTTCATTTTCATCCATAAAGTAGGAATAATAATATTTGTACTCCTGACTTCATAGCCTGCTTAGGAGGAAAGGGCCTTGCAATCTGAAAAGTGCACCATAAATTTGAGTAACTATAATGACTCTGATGATTATTTCTCTGAGGCTGTCTGATTGTCCCAGAAGAATACTAGAGCTGGCTTCTTATCTGAGCTCTGGCTGCAACTAAAGATGAGGAAGTGCATAGTCTTCCTCTCCAGAGACTTCTTTAAACTATGTGACTTCACATACCCTACATTTCAGCCAGTCTCTCTCTCTCTCTCTCTCTCTCTCTCTCTCTCTC
>NW_025355483.1:0-1818 GCF_016433145.1 Gracilinanus agilis | reverse complement strand
AGTATTGGCTCCAAGGCAGAAGAGTGGAAAGAGCTAGGCAATGAGGGTTAAGGGACTTGCCCAGGGTCACCCAGGCCAGATTGGAACCCAGGACCTCCCCTTTGTATGCTGAATGGATAGGCTGTCCCCTATTCTCAATTAATATCTCTCTCTCTCTCTCTCTCTCTCTCTCTCTCTCTCTCTCTCTCAACATTTTTAAACCCTTAACTTCTGTGTATTGGCACAAGAGTGAAGAGTGGTCAGGGTGGGCAATGGGGGTCAAGTGACTTGCCCAGGGTCACCCAGTCAGGAAGTATCTGAGGCTAGATTTGAAGCCTCCAGACTCTAGGCATGGTGCTCTATCTACTGAGCTACCTTGCTGCCCCCTGAGCCTTCTTTTCTTTTCTTTTCCTTTTTTAAAACCCTCACCTTCCATCTTGGAGTCAATACTATGTATTGGTTCCAAGGCAGAAGAGTGGTAAGGGTGGGCAATGAGGGTCAAGTGACTTGCCCAGGGTCACGCAGCTGGGAAGTGTCTGAGGCCAGATTTGAACCCAGGACCTCCGGTCTCTAGGCCTGACTCTCCATCCACTGAGCTACCCAGCTGCCCTGTCCCCTATTCTCTTGATATTCTTGACCTTTTGTTCTTCAATATGAGTTTCATTACTTATTTATATTTTTTGAGATGACATTATTTACTTATTAATGCATCATTTTGTTATTATCTAATTCCCTAACATATCTGTTTGTTTGACGGGCACGGCACTGAATTCATTCATTTTCCTGGAACTGTCACTTTACTATACTGGCTCAGCCTACCCAGGAACAATGAACACTTTCCACCTTTCTGTCTTTTTGGACCTTCCTCTCCCCCAGGCACTCTCTGGCTTCCTTCCTGGCTGTTCCTCCACCAAGCCCTCCATCTCTCCCGGCTCCCTCGTCCTCAGAGCGCTCTCCCTCTCCTGCTCTAACCACTGACCTCCTCGCCTTCTTTTAAGACTCAACGAACACCCCGTCTTTTAGAGAGCGTCTTCCCCGCCCGCACCCTGAATTCCAGGGCCTTCTCCTTCCTCCTCCTTTCCTGCTTCTCTTTTTCAGAGCCGGCTTTGTCCATTGTTGTGGGCTGGCTGCCTCCCTCTTAGATAATCAGCTTCTTGGGGGAAAGGACAGTCCCCAGTGGTTAGCGCTCTGCCCGCTGTCCGGGAAATGTTTACTGACTGACTGATTGAGGTCGTGCAGGGGGACAAAGCCTCGGCCCAAAGTCCAGAAGCCCCGAGTTCCAGTGCAGCTTCAGATACCGTGTGACCCTGGGCAAGTCACTTAGCCCCCATCTACCTCTGTTTCTTCCTGCTGGTGAGCTTCCGGCGAGCCGTTACTCGTACAGTTTTTACAAGCCCGGAGTAGGCGCGTAAGAAACGCTTCCTTCCAGCCTTCCGGGTCTGTACAGAGCAATAATGAGATTTCCCGGCGCCCCTCAGGCTCCGAGGGAAAAGGACAGACTAAGAGTCCGAGGAAGGGTCTCTGCCCTCAGGGAGCGCCTGAGATCTAAGGCTGATTCCCACGCTGGGCACGAGGGTGGGTTAGGCGGCCATTCTGATCCACCTTTGGGGCTTGGGAAAGCCGAGGCCCTGGGTTCCAGTCCTGCCTCTCCTGGGGCAGAGTTCCGGAACTCCCTGGCCTCACGGTGGACTACAGGCCATCTCTGGCCCTTCCGGTCCTAAATGTAGGCTTCGGGACTGGCCCAGGGCCGCACCGACAGCACGAAGGCTCCCCCCACCCCACCCGCAGCCTGACGCAATATCCTCCCCAGGTTTGTTCAGGGCAAGCCCCGCTCCCCAA
>NW_025355482.1:0-7738 GCF_016433145.1 Gracilinanus agilis | reverse complement strand
CACACACACACACACACACACACACACACACACACACACATATATATGCCCTTATGAATTTTTTCCACTTTTGAGACTGAATGTTCCTGAAAAGCAGGGATAGTTTTGTTTTTTTGTCTTTAAATCCTCACTGCCTAATATGTTGCTTGCCACATAATGGATTTTTAATGAATGCTCATTAATTTATTTTTGGTGATAGTATTTCTTTCATTGCTCAGTCTTTTTTTCAGTCCTTTCTGACTTTTTGTCATCCCATTTTGGATTTCTTGGAAAACAATACTAAGGAGGTTTGCATTTTCATCTCTAGCTCTTTTATAGCAGGATAAATTGAGGCAAACAAGGTTAAATGACTTGTCCAGAATCACACAGCTAGTAAGAATCTGCTGCTAGATTTTGAACATAAAAATGAATTCTATCTGAATTCATTTTATCCAGCATTTTACTCAATGTACCACCTACCTGCCCTCAATAACTTTCATAGTACTATGTCAAAGTTGAAATAGAATTTCAGAATTTTTAGATTGGGAAATGTCTATACATGAAAATTTAGTTCAATCTATATTTAAAGTGAGTTTTCACCATAACTTATCTAACCTGCCATTGTGACTGGTTAATAATCTTCAAACCTGGGAATCCACCATTTCAGAGGAACTCTAAATATACTTTTGAATAGGTCTAATTGTTAAGAATCTTTCCCTGATTCCATATTTTGCCAATTTCCCCTATATTCCCTAATTTCCCATATAAACAGCAGAAGAAATAGATTACTTAAATAATCCAGTATCAGAAAAAGAAATTGAACAGGCCATCACAGAACTCCCTAAGAAAAAATTGCCAGGGACAGATGGATTCACAAGTGAATTCTATCAAACACTCAAAGAACAACTGAACCGAATACAATACAAATTATTTGATATAATAAGCAAAGAAGGAGTTCTACCAAATTCCTTTTATGACACAAATATGGTACTGATTCCAGAGCCAGGTAGATCAAAAACAGAGAAAGAAAACTACAGACCAAGCTCCCTAATGAACATGGGTGTAAAAATCTTAAATAGAATACGAGGAAAAAGACTCCAGCAAGTGATCACAAAGGCTATGGATCATGATCAAGTATGATTTGTACCAGGAATGCAAGGATGGATCAACATTAGGAAAAACATCCAAATAATTGAAAATATCAACAAGCTAACAAACAAAAATCACATGATTATCTCAATACATGCTGAAAAAATTCTTTGACAAAATACAACGCCCATTCCTGCTGAAAACACTAGAAAGAATAGAAATAGAAGGACCTTTCCTAAAAGTAATGAATAGTATATATCTAAAACCATCAACAAGTACCATATGCAATGGGGATAAATTAGAAGCCTTCTCAATAAAATCAGGTGTGAAACAAGGATGCCCATCATCACCTCTCTTATTTAACATTGTACTAGAAACACTAGCAGTAGAAATTAGAGAAGAAAAAGAAATTGAAGGTATCAAAATAGGCGATGAGGAGACTAAGCTATCACTCTTTGCAAATGATATGATGGTCTACTTAAAATATCCTAGAGAATCAACTAAAAAACTAGTAGAAATAATCAACAACTTGTTGGATACAAAATAAATGCACATAAATCATCAGCATTTCTATATATTTCCAACACATCACAGCAGCAAGCAGTAGAAAGAGAAATACCACTTAAAATCACCCTAGACAATATAAAATACTTAGGAATCTATCTAACAAAACAAACACAGCAATTATACAAATACAACTACAAAACACTTCCCAAACAATTAAAACTAGATCTAAACAATTCGAAAAACATTTATTGGTCATGGGTAGGATGAGCTAACATAATAAAAATGACCATTCTACCCAAATTAATTTACCTATTTAGTGCCATACCTATCAAACTACCAAAAAATTTTACTGAATTAGAAAAAAAACTATAACAAAGTTCACTTGGAAGAACAAAAGATCAAGAATATCAAGGGAAATAATGAAAAAAATGTGAAGGAAGGTGGCCTAGCAGTACCAGATATTAAACTATACTATATAGCAGTGGCTATCATAACAATATGGTACTGGCTAAGAGACAGAAGGGACCATTAGTGGAATAGTCTTGAGCTAAGTTACATCAGCAAGACTATGTATGATAACCTCAAAGTTCCCAACTTTTGGGACAAAAATCTACTGTTTGACAAAAACTTCTGGAGAAATTGGAAGATGATGTGGGAGAGATTAGGTTTAGGTGAACATCTCACACTCTACACCAAGATAAATTCAGAATGGGTGAATAACTTGAATATAAAGAAGGAAACTATAAGAAAATTATGTGAACATAGAATAGTATACTTGTCAGATCCCTGGGAAAGGAAAGATTTTAAAACCAAGCAAGAGTTTTAAAAAATTTCAACATGTAAAATAAATAATTTTGATTATATTAAATTAAAGAGTTTTTGTGTGAAGACACAGAGACAGGAGTCTGAGTATTATGTGTGAAAAAGTGAGGAGGCTAGTTTGTCAGGAAAGGAAAGCAGGGGAAGAAGAGTGGATTGTGGTCAGGTTATGAAGAACTTCAAAATCCAAACCAAGGAGTTTATATTTTATCCTATGGGCCTAAAGGGAGGCATTGGAGTTTATTGAGTAGGGAAATAATATAATCAGATCTATACTTAAGGAGCATCATTTTCATAGCTGTGTGTAAGATGGATTAGAATGGGGAAAATTCATGAGCATAAGGATACTAAGCATAATTTAACTTCTTGATGATGAACATTCAACATTTTAAACAAAAGCTATTGTACATTGAAGCAATACAATATGACTTCAGTAAATCTGCATTCTCTTCTCAAACCTACCATTAACTAACTGTGTTAACTACCATTAAGGTAACTGTGTGCAGAAGTCATTAAACCTCTCCTGGTCTCAGTTTATTTCCCCATGAAACAAGAAAAATAATTATTTTACTACCTACTCTAAATGCATATTGTTAAGAAAGTACATTGATAATCTTTGTAGAATAATATATATATATACATATATATGCACATTTATACACACATACACATAACATACTACAAAGATCTATGACTTCTACTGAAAAGTAAAGCAAAGTATAACACAAAAGTAATAAAAATCTTTTCATAATTTTTATCACTATCATAATGAATCTTTCATTGACATTGAAGTAGTAAAAATGATCTAACCACATATTTTTAAAAAAAGCTTTCTTCCCAAAATCTAAGAACCTGGATTCCTATGGAATAGAATTCTCAGTGCGGTTTTTATCTAAAAAGGAAGTTATAAGGCAGTGGTTCCCAAACTTTTTTGGCCTACCACGCCCTTTTCAGAAAAAATATTACTTAGCGCCCCCTTACAAATATTATCATAGCCCCCTTACAGTTATTCAATGCCCCCAAATGAACCTGTGGCCATCACCAACCTCCCCCGGATCACTTCAGCACCCACCAGGGGGCAGTGGTGCCCACTTTGGGAATCACTGGTATAAGCAAAAGTTGTCATTGATCTTTTAGAACATGATACCATCTATTTATGGTTATATAAAAATCATTTGTATTCATCATAGTATATAGGAACCACCAATGAATTTTTTTGATCAATACCTCTTTTTTTAAACATTTATTAATATTTGTTTTTACCATGGTTACATGATTCATACTCCTACTTTCCCCTTCACCCCACCCCCCCGCACTACCCCGCACCTATGGCCTATGCACATTTCACCTGGTTTTAACATGTGTCATTGATCAAGACCTATTTCCAAATTGCTGTTAGTTGCATTGGTGTGGTAGTTTGGAGTCTACATCCCCAATCATGTCTACCTTTGCTGCTGGTACAGAAGTTCATTGCATTCAATTCTACCATAGTACATCAGTCTCTGTGTACAGTGTTTTTCTGACTCTGCTCCTTTCACTCTGCATCAGTTCCTGAAAGTCTTTCCAGTTCATCTGGAACTCCTCCAGTTTATTATTCCTTTGAGAGCAATAGTATTCCATCACCCACATATACCACAGTTTGTTCAGCCATTCCCCAATTGAAGGACATACCCTCCTTTTCCAGTTTTTTGCCACCACAAAAAGTGTAGCTATAAATATTTTAGTACAAGTCTGTTTATCTATGATCTCTTTGGGGTACAAACCCAACAATGGTATGGCTGTATCACAGGGCAGGCATTCTTTTATAGCCCTTTGAGCATAGTTCCAAATTGCCAGCCAGAATGGCTGGATCAGTTCACAACTCCACCAGCAATGCATTAATGTGCCAATGTTACCACATCCACTCCAGAATTCATTAGTCTCCCCTCCTTTCATTTTAGCCAATTTGCTAGATGTGAGGTGATACCTCAGAGTTGTTTTGATTGGCATTTCTCTAATTATTAGAGATTTAGAACACTTTCTCACGTGCTTATTGATACTTTTGATTTCTTTACCTGAAAATTGCCTATTCATGTCTCTTGCCCATTTATCAATTGGGGAATGGCTTGATTTTTTATACCATTGATTTAACTCCTTGTATATTTGAGTAATTAGACCACTGTCAGAGGTTTTGTTATAAAGATTTTTTCCCAATTTGTTGTTTCCCTTCTGATTTTAACTACATTGTTTTTGTTTGTACAAAAGCTTTTTAGTTTAATATAATCAAAACCCTTTAATTGACACTTTGTAATTTTCTCTAACACTTTCTTGGTTTTAAAATCTTTCCTTTCCCAGAGATCTGACAAGTATACTACTCTATGTTCACTTAACATGTTTATAGTTTCCCTCTTTATATTCAAGTCATTCACTCATTCTGAATTTATCTTGGTGTAGGGTGTGAGATGTTGATCTAAACCTAATCTCTTCCATATTGTTTTCCAAATTTCCCAGCAGTTTTTGTCAAATAGTGGATTCATGTCCCAAAAGTTGGGCTTTTGGGGTTTATCATACACTGTCTTGCTGATGTCATTTACCCCAAGTCTATTCCACTGATCCTCCCTTCTGTCTCTTAGCCAGCACCATATTGTTTTGATGATTACTGCTTTATAGTACAGTTTAATATCTGGTACTGCTAGGCCCCCTTCCTTCACATTTTTTTCCATTATTTCCCTTGATATTCTTGACCTTTTGTAATTCTAAATGAAATTTGTTATACTTTTTCCTAATCCATTAAAGAAGTTTTTTGGTAGTTTGATAGGTATGGCACTAAATAGGTAAATTAATATCGGTAGAATGGTCATTTTTATTATGTTAGCTTATCCTACCCATGACCAATCAATATTTTTTGAATTGTTTAGATCCAGTTTTATTGCTTTGGAAAGTGTTTTGTAGTTGTTTTCATATAAGTGCGGTGTTTGTTTTGGTAGATAGATTACTAAGTATTTTATATTGTCTAGGGTGATTTCAAATGGTGTTTCTCTTTCTACCTCTTGCTGCTCTAATGTGTTGGAAATATATAGAAATGCTGATGATTTCTGTGTATTTATTTTGTATCCTGCAACTTTGCTAAAGTTGTTGATTATTTCTACAAGCTTCTTAGTTGATTCTCTAGGATTTTTTAAGTATACCATCATATCATCTGCAAAGAGCGATAGCTTAGTCTCTGCATTGCCTATTTTGATACCTTCAATTTCTTTTTCTTCCTTAATTGCTACTGCTAGTGTTTCTAGTACTATGTTAAATAATGGAAGTGATAATGGGCATCCTTGTTTCACTCCTGATCTTATTGGGAAGGCTTCTAATTTATTCCCATTGCATATGATGCTTGTTGATGGTTTCAGGTATATACTGTTTATTATTTTTAGGAAATGTCCTGATATTCCTACACTTTTCAGTGTTTTCAATAGGAATGGATGCTGTATTTTGTCAAAGGCTTTTTCAGCATCTATTGAGATAATCATGTGATTTTTGTTTGTTAGACTGGTGATATGGTCAATTATGTGTTGAAAAATCCAACCTTATCATGGTGGATGACCTTAATTACTTGCTGGAGTCTCTTTGCTAGTATTCTACTTAAGATTTTTGCATGTATGTTCATTAGGGAGATTGGTCTGTAGTTTTCTTTCTCTGTTTTTGATCTATCTGGCTTTGGAATCAGTACCATATTTGTGTCATAAAAGGAATTTGGTAGGACTCCTTCTTTGTTTATTATATCAAATAATTTATATAGTATTGGGATTATTTGTTCTTTGAATGTCTGATAGAATTCACTTGTGAATCCATTAGGCCCTGGCGATTTTTTCTTAGGGAGCTCTTTGATTATTTAGGTATTCTATTTCTTCTGCTGTTATTCTAGGCAATTTATATTTTTGTAAATATTCACCGATTTCTCCTAAATTGTTATATTTATTGCCTCATAATTAGGGAAAATAATTTTTAATGATTGCCTTAATTTCCCCTTCATTAGAGGTGAGTTGTTCCTTTTCATCTTTGATATTTTCAATTTGGTTATCTTCTTTCCTTGTTTTTACTAGATTGGCCAGTACTTTGTCTATATTATCTGTTTTTTCAAAATACCAGCTTCTAGGCTTATTTATTAATTCAATAGTTGTTTTACTTTTGATTTTATTAATTTCTTCCTTGATTTTTAGTATTTCTAATTTAGTTTTCATCTGGGGATTTTTAATTTGCTTGCATTCTAATGTTTTGAGTTGCATGCCCAATTCATTGATCTCTGCCCTCCTTAATTTGTTAATATATGCAATCAAAGATATAAGTTACCCCCCCTGAGTACTGCCTTGGCTGTATCCCACAGAGTTTGGTAGGATGTCTCATCATTGTCATTCTCTTCAATGAAATTGTTGATTGTTTCTATGATTCCTTCTTTGACTAACTGGTTTTGGAGAATGTTATTATTTAATTTCAAATTAGTTTTTTATTTGCCTGTCCAGGTGCCCTTACTAATTATTATTTTTATTGCATTATGGTCTGAGAAGGTTACATTTATTATTTCTGCTCTTTTGCATTTGTTTGCAATGTTTCTATGCCCTATTACAAGGGCAATCTTTGTGAATGTACCATGTGCAGCTGAAAAGAAGGTGTATTCCTTTTTGTCCTGATTTATTTTTCTCCACATATCAATTAAATCTAATTTTTCTAGGACTTCATTCACCTCTCCTACCTCTTTCTTATGTATTTTTTGGTTTGATTTATCTAGATCTGAAAGAGGAATGTTTAGATCTCCCACTATTATGGTTTTACTATTTATTTCCTTCTTGAGCTCTGCCAGTTTCTCCTTTATGAATTTGGATGCTATGCCACTTGGTGCGTACATATTAAGCAGTGTTATTTCCTCATTGTTTATACTGCCTTTAATCAGGATGTAATGACCTTCCCTGTCTTTTTTAATCATATCTATTTTTACTTTGGCTTTGTCAGAAATCATAATAGCCACTACTGCCTTCTTTTTCTCATTTGATGCCCAAATGATTTAGCTTAGCCCCTTAACCTTAAACTTGTGTATGTCCACCCACCTCATATGTGTTTCTTTTAGACAACATATGGTAGGATTTTGGTTTCTAATCCACTCTGCTATTTGCTTCCGTTTTATGAGTGAGTTCATTCCATTCACATTCAGAGTCATAATCATTGGTTGTGCATTCTCTGACATTTTTGTATCCTCCCCTAGTCCTAACAATTCTTCTCACACTATTTCCTTTTAAAACAGTGGTTTGTTCTAAGGTGGTAACCCTTATCCCCTCCTTTGATTAACTTCCCTTTCTACCCCCTCCCTTATTATTCCCCT
>NW_025355481.1:0-3950 GCF_016433145.1 Gracilinanus agilis | reverse complement strand
GGGTAGCTCAGTGGATTGAGAGTCAGACCTAGAGATGGGAGGTCCTATGTTCAAATCCTGCCTCAGACACTTCCCAGCTGTGTGACCCTGGGCAAGTCACTTGACCCCCATTGCCCACCCTTACCACTCTTCCACCTAGGAGCCAATACACAGAAGTTAAGGGTTAAAAACAAAAAAAAGATCTACAATATTTTTCTGTGGGTTTTAGAATTAGAGAATTTCCCAATGCATTGAAAGATAAGACCACTTCCCCTCCATCACATTGTCTATACATAACAGAGGCAGGATCCCAAAGGCGTTACTCCATCCACTCTGCCACATTGATTCTCTTCTCTTTTTTTACAGATGAGGAAAATGAGGAAAGGAGAGGTATTGTGACTTGCCAAAGGCCATATAGCTTAAAAAATGATCAAGCTAGAAATGGGATCCAGGTATTCTGACTTGTGGTAGCATTTCTCTTCCCATTACATAAATATGTGATTCTATAATATACTTGTTATTATTGTCTCCTCTTATTTCACCAGCTCAGCATTCAGGGAAGCTAAAGACTTATAAGTGCTGAAATCACAAAAAGATTAAAGCCAGAGAAACAAGGTTCTTGATGACCAGTCCTTGAATCAAGGAGAGTTGAATTTAGACAAAGCTGTTGTTTTATTGCCCATATGGAACAAGCTTGGCCTCATGGTGCAAATGTGAGCACATACCTCTCTAGCCATCTCCGTCACTCCCATGTGTGATAATTAACACAGGAGAAGACCTGCTATGATTTCTCCATTAAATATGAATGGAGTATAAGTCAGTGTGGGCTCTCATCCATTATGGGAATATGTGTGCCACTCTGCATTTGCATACCAATAACTAAAAAAGATTCATGGATCCATCTTTGAACATAAAATTTTTTCATTACATAAATTACTCTAATAACTCTAAGCCGATTAGGCTTTCTGTGCTGTCTATCCAGATTTCATGATTTTTCCCCCACTCTCCATCATGAACTTGTTCAGGGTGACATAAGGTTTGTTGGTGAGAGGGGAGGGAGGTAAACTTTTTTTTTTTTAAATAGAGCTTATTTTTCAACTGGAATCAGCTAATAGTCTGTGACAGAGCTCTCAAAACAATAAGATGAAATCTATATCTTTAGGTCAAAATCGGGTTCCTCATTCTATTTCTGTCCCATGTCCCAAGTCTCCAGCTGAAAGGCTCAAGATGAAGTATATGTCACAAAAGTGCTTTGTGAACCACCATTAGTGTGGCAATTCAGAAACCTGGCTTCTAGTTCTGCCTTAACCATTAAGTCACTGTGTGACTTTACCCCTCTGCTCTTCATTTTTGCCATCTATAAAGTCAAGGTTTGGAACTAGATTTTTTCTCAGGTTTCTTTCAGTTCTGACAATATCACCTTCAGTTATAAGATAATGATGTGATAAATACAAATAAAATTATTAATTTTAAAATTCTGTTGAAACTTTTTATGTTTTTACACCACCCTTATTTCTAGTTCTATCAAACTACCTCCCCTATGCACCAACCCATCCTTTTCAAACAATAAATTAATTAATTTAAACAAAATGAAACAAAATGTTTAAAAGAGTGAAAGTAGCTTAGTAAAATTGAGTAATTAGTAAAATTAACCAAGACATTAGCAGAGTTTGGCAGCATTTGCAGTTTTTCACACTCATAGTTCCCCACCTCTACAGTAAAGTCAATAAGGTATCTTTTATCTAGGATATGTTTATTCATAATCATTATACCATGTTTACATTGTTATAGTTATTATGTATAGTGTTTTACTGGTTCTGCTGAATTCATTTTGTATCAGTTCAAAGATGTCTTCCAAGGGTTCTCTAAATTCTTGATATCTATATTTCTTTTGAAGCAGTAATATTCCATTATTGTATTTTTTAGCCATTTCCTAGTCAGAAGGCAATTATTTTGTGTCTAGTTATTTTACAAATCATGTTGCTATAAATCTTTTATTGTAAATGGAAACTTCCCTTCTATTCATTTCCTGTTATAATTTCAAATTGCTTTCTGGAATGATTGCATAAAGTCAATGCCCTGACAACAACACATTAATAGATTCCATGCATTAAGAAGTGGTTTAGAATAGTTGTTAAGTTTTGTCTACAATTTGAGGTAGTATTCAAGCATAAATGTTTATAAGTAGCAATTATTGTATTGTTTCAAGCTTGAATTTAGCTACTTAGAATTATACAAGCAGAGATGGAAGGATAGTCAGAGATAACATTGTCCAATCTCTTCATTTTACAAATTTGGAAACTAAGTCCTAACAGAGTAAATTGAATACCCAAGAACATATAGATAGGAAGCATGAGAGATGGGATTTAAACACAAATGTGCCATAAGTTTGACCAAAATATGAATAGAAGGAAGAAATTAGGATAAATAATAATAAGTAATAATAATAGCTAACAGTTATATAGTATGTACTGTGTGCCAGGCACTAAGTGATTTACAAATATTATTTCATTCAGCCATCACAACAATCCTGGGAAGTTGATGCTATTATTATTTCTATTTTACAGATGAGAAAACTCAGGCAAACAGAGGCTAATTGATACCCAGAGCCTTATGACTAATGAGTATTTGAAGATACATTTTAACTCAGGGTACCTGATCAATCATCAAGGAGATAGGATTGAAAAAACCCAAACTCTAGAGTCCCAATTCAAATCCCACTTCTGTTCCCTATTACCTATGTGACCTTGTTAACTTTACTTCTGTGAATCTCAGTATCTTCATCAATAAAATGAAATGGGTACACAACAACACCCCCTTTTCAGTTCTAGATATAAGATCCTATGTTTGGAAAATTGTGCAGTAGCTCTATCACAACCTACTTCCAGCCACAAGAGCTAGTGTCTTTAAAACCAATATTCTTCTGGAGATGCTACAGAATTATAACTTGTAATCTCCAAAGAATCAGGACTCTAGGTAACCCAGAGGCCACAGAGAGACACATGTAAAGTGTCAGGCTGCTACAGTTTTAGATGAATTAGATGCAAAGGTAGCATAAAAGACATTATAAAGAACAAGAATGATCAGAAAAGGAAATGGCTCATTCCCACAGTGACACTGAGAAATAATAGATAGACAGCCTCATTGCTATAAAATATTAAGTGAGCTTCCAGTACATGGGGTAGATCCTCTATGGAGCATTTATGGAAGCCAAAAGCACACATACATATACACGCACACACACCCACACACATACACACACACACACACACAATATTAGATGATAAGGTGTGTTTGTTTTATACCTTAAAGTCTAAACCAAAAAAAGAAAGGACCCATTACTCATAGAGCCATGAAAATGAAATCATTGGCTAAAAAAAGATATGATCTTATTGTTTTTTGGTCCTGTCTGACTCTTTGGGACCACATGGACCACAGTACAGCAGTACCGTCCATGGGATTTTTGAGGCAAAGATACTGGTGTGATTTGCTATTTCCTTCTCCAGTGGGTTAAAGCAAACAGAGATTAAGTGACTTGCCCAGGATTATAGTTATTATGTCTTTGAGGACAGGTTTGAATTCAGATCTTCCTGACTCCAGGTCCAATGCTCTATCCACCCAGCCACCTAGTTGCCTTGTTTTTTAAATAATGTTTCATCAAAAACCACAATGTTCTAATATGAATTCTACCTAAACCAATTCTATTTAATTCTATAAGTACCTGCTGAGCAGGGGTGCAATGGCTTTTATAAAGAAATATAAAACCAACTCTTTGCCTCATTGAGCTTAAAAACTAGCTAAGGAGATAAAGTCATGAATGAATGAATGAATTCGTGAATTTACTAAGTACTTACTCTGTGCCAAGTGCTATGCTAAGTTCTGGGTATACAAACAGAAATAGTAATACAATCCCTACCCTCATGGAGCTCCCATTTTAATTGAAAAAAGTAGTATATATATATATTCTTCTG
>NW_025355480.1:0-1159 GCF_016433145.1 Gracilinanus agilis | reverse complement strand
GATATGATAAGCAAAGAAGGGGTCCTACCAAATTCCTTTTATGACACGAATATAGTACTGATTCCAAAGCCAGGTAGATCAAAAACAGAGAAAGAAAACTACAGACCAATCTCCTAATGAACATAGATGCAAAAATCTTAAATAGAATACTAGCAAAGAGACTCCAGCAAGTAATTAAGAAGATCATCCACCATGATCAGGTGGGATTTATACCAGGAATGCAAGGTTGGTTCAACATTAGGAAAACCATCCACATAATTGACCATATCAACAGTCTAACAAACAAAAATCACATGATTACTTCAATAGATGCTGAAAGAGCCTTTGACAAAATACAGCACCCATTCCTATTGAAAACGCTGGAAAGTATAGGAATAGAAGGACCTTTCCTAAAAATAATAAACAGTATATACCTATTACCATCAACAAGCATCATATGCAATGGGGATAAATTAGAAGCCTTCCCAATGAGATCAGGAGTGAAACAAGGATGCCCATTATCACCTCTATTATTCAACATAGTACTAGAAACACTAGCAGTAGCAATTAGAGAAGAAAAAGAAATTGAAGGTATCAAAATAGGCAATGGGGAGACTAAGCTATCACTCTTTGCAGATGATATGATGGTCTACTTAAAAAATCCTAGAAAATCAATTAAGAAGCTGGTAGAAATAATCAACAACTTTAGCAAAGTTGCAGGATACAAAATAAATGCACACAAATCATCAGAATTTCTATATATTTCCAACACACTAGAGCAGTAAGAAGTAGAAAGAGAAACATCATTTAAAATCACCCTAGATCATATAAAATATTTAGGAATCTATCTACCAAAACAAACACAGCAATTATACAAAAACAACTACAAAACACTTTCCAAACAATTAAAACTAGATCTAAACAATTGGAAAAATATTGTTTGCTCATGGGTAGGACGAGCTAACATAATAAAAATGACCACTCTACCCAAATTAATTTACCTATTTAGCGCCACACCTATCAAACTACCAAAAAACTTTTTTACTGAATTGGGAAAAACTATAACAAAGTTCATTTGGAATAATAAAAGATCAAGAATATCAAGGGAAATAATGAAAAAAAAGTGTGAAGGAAGGGGGCCTAGCAGTACCAGATATTAAACTGTACTATAAAGCAGTGG
>NW_025355479.1:0-5746 GCF_016433145.1 Gracilinanus agilis | reverse complement strand
TTTATAAATTATATTGTTAATTTAATAATTATTTATTTTTAGTATCTAAAAAAGGAGCAAAAATCACTTGAAACTAACATGGGCTTACTAAAACAAATAGGTCAGGACTAGGCTATAAATCACTTGACTGGATTTCAGCAAAGTTTCTGACAAAAGTCTTTAATAATATCTTTGTAGGAAAAATGGAGACACGAGCTAGAGAATCATGCAGCTGGGTGGATTTATAACTGGTAAAAATAACCATATAGCCACATTCCCTAAGACTGTTGAATTAAGGATTTGACTTTAGCCCATAAGATAGTTTCTACTGGTTCTGCTGAGAGTCTCTCTCCTTAGCTCTTTTCAATTCAATATTTTTATACACTTACTTTATTGGAAATACAAATGGCATACTTATTCATTTTATAAATGTCATGAATGAGGTGGACATAGTACCACCTGCTAAAATCCTTTCTACTAGGGGGACGTTGACTTGAGGTCAGGAGTTCTTAGCTGTAGTAAATTAAGTCAATCTGATGTCTGAAGTAAATTCAGTACCCATATGATGAGGTCCCAGGAGGTAGAGAGAAGGAGCTGGGTGGTGCGTGAATTGAAGATAGACAAGAGAAAATTAACTGAGGTAATATTAGATATCTTTAAACATTTGAAAGAGCATCATGTAGAAGAGGGATTAGTCCTAGTCTTAGTCTGTGTGGCTCCAGGAGGCAGAACAAAAACCAAATGATGGAAGTTAAATAGAGGTGGACTCCTACTCAATATACAGAAAGGCTTCCTATCATTTAGGATTGTTGAAAAGTAGATAGGGGTGCCATGTAAGGGAATAGGTTTCCACATAATCAGAAAATTTTTAGCAAAAGCTGGATAATCATTTTCCCAGTAAAATTTCAAGGGGACTCCAGATCTTTGTGAGCAGCTCAGTGGCACAGTTGATAGAATGCCAGGTCTCAAACATCTACTAGCTGTGTGACCCTGGGCAAGACATTTAACTCTGCCTCGGTTTCCTTATCTATAAAATGGTCTGGAGAAAGAAAAAGCAAACCATTCCAATATCTTTGCCAAGAAAAATCCTAAATGGGGTCATGAAGAGCTGGACAAGACTGAAAATAATGAACAATAACAACAAGGTCTTAGTAAAAATTGGCCTAAATTATTTCTAAAATATGTACCAACTAAAAAAGTACGAACCTGTGAAGTTAAACCTGATATTTTAAGATAAAAAAAATACTTCACACACACATCTAATCTTGCCAAACCTAGTGAATTAGCTTTTGTTTAAAGAATCTGCAAAGACCCAAATAAATGTGCCATGATTATATAAAGGTCACAGAGCCAAAAGTCTGTGAAACGTGTCTGAGAACAGTAGAAATGACATCATGGCCAATTTATTTAGAATTTACTTTTTTTAATTTCAAACATATATCAACCAACCAGCAAGCATTTGTCAAGCATTTTCTATGTATTAGACATTTTGCTAAATGTTGAGTATAGAAAGAAAAAAGCAAAAATAGTCCCTGCCCTCAAGAATCTTTCATTCTAGTGGAGAAGATAGCATGTGATAAATGCATAAAAGATATACATAGAGTTGATGGTAGATAAACTTAGAGGGGAAGCAGTAGCAGTTTGGAGGTCAGGAAAGGTCTCCTGTTTTTGGTGGTCTGGTAGTGACTGAGCTAAATCTTGAAGGAAGTCAGAGATTCTAATAGGTGGAGCTCTATGAGGAGGAAGAGAATTCCAGGGATGAGGAAAAGTTCATAGGCATAGGGAAAGGAAATGGAGAGTTACTTGGGAAGAAGAGCAAGGAGTTCAGTCTGGCTGAATCATTGAATGGGTAGAAAGGAGTAAGGTAAAAGAAAATTTGAAAGAAAGGAAGTGATTGTAAAGGTTGTAAAGAGCTTAAAAAGAGGTGATTTGGTTTTTTTGTGTTGTTTTTTTTTACTGGTATGTGTATTTTATTATTTTCTAATTCCTTAAAACCTGGTAACATAACATAAAATTTTCATGAGAATAATCTATACAAGCACTGAAAATATATTTGATGGAGATATGAAAAAAGAACCTTAGGCTTTTGCAAATAATTTTCTACAGCAGATCAAATAATAGGGAGACACACCCTAGAATTTATTGAAGAGGGAAGTGACATGGTCAGATCTACAATTTAGGAAAATCATTTTAGAGCATGTGAAATATGGATTAGAGAGATGAAATACTCATATCAAAGAGACCATATAGGAAACTATTGCAATAGTCCAGGTGAAAGAGGCTGAGAATCTGAATTCTGACAATGACTGTGGGAGTAGACGAAATGCATTGGAGAAATGTGGATATAGAAACAAGATTTGGAAATTGGTTAGATATATGGAGTGAATAAGAATAAGGAGTCAAAGAAGGCATTGAGGTAGCACATTTAGATGACTGAGAATAATAGTGTCCTTAATACTGACTAAGTCTCAAAACTCTCACAGGATAGTATGTAAGTTTTGAGCTACTGTAAACAACTCAGGCATACAGAGCTATAATGCATTTATTCATGTAGCTATAAAGTGAAACATGACAAAGGAGGGACCAATGATTTGTAAGACATGCAGTAAATGGTTCTATTGTTCTAAAATAGTATATTGCTTTTAACAAAGACTAGGAAATTCACTGACAGCAATCATAGAAGCTATGAATTCCAGGAGTCAGTAAGCCTCACTTTGATCTATTAAATCTGACACTTTGATAGAGAGAGGAAATTTGTAAGGAACAGCAAATAGTTCAGCCTCTGTGATCTTACTGGTGTAGGAATTACTTCCAGTGGTATAGATTGTAGCCTATCCTTATCTTTTCATTCTGGGTAATTCTTGTCCAGATGCTTCCATATAAATGCTACTTAGAGGATTTATCCAACGAGCTTTAAGTTTTCCTCTGTCTTCTAATATTTTGGAGACAATCTTGTTAGCTTTTAGACTATATAACTGCTTTCTTTAGTTCTTGCTACACAACCAACATGGCTCCTATTCTGGTTATCCACAGCTTTAATACTATTGTCTTTTTAAAAATAAGGTTTTATTAACCTTTTCAGCAAAAATATTGATTGACATTTGTTTTTGTGTTTTTTTACATTACCTAAATTTCCCCGTGTATCCTTCTTCCTACTTCCTCTCATAGAGCCCATCAAGTCAACAAGAAATCATGTACTATGTGCTACTGTGCTAAGTTCTAGAGAGGCAAATACAAGCAAAAAAAGAAAAAATAGCCCCTACTCTCAGGGAGTTTACATTTTAAAAGGGGAAAATAACATATAAAAGAGAGATGAAAAATAAAGAGAATGAGATATGGCTGCTCTGGACTTTTCTTCAAAAGGAAGCTCCCAAACCCAGTGGAATTGTGCATCAACTAAGGGGGGTTAGGGGAGTTTGTGGGAGAGAGAAAGAACATGAAATATGTAACTAAGGGAAAATATTCAAAATTAAAATTAAAAAATAAAACAAAAGGAAGTTTCAGGAAGCCTTCACAATGAGAAGGAGCCCTGGGGACATACAGAGAAGGCAACTGAAGCATTTAGGCAAAGTCTATTCATTATAATAAAGAATATTTGTTGAAAAAAAAAGAGTAAAGGGAAAAAATAAAAACTGATTTTATGTAATGATCCACACCCATGGACATTCTTCTGTCTTTTAAAAATAGCTAAAATTATATAGCGGTTTATAATTTTTAACTCATTTGATCTTCACAACAACCCTGGGAGGTGGATACTACAAATATCCCCATATTATACATGAAGGAATTGAGGCAGACACTGGTCAAATGATTTGTCCAGGGTCACATAGCTAGGAAGTGTCTGA
This sequence comes from Gracilinanus agilis, assembly GCF_016433145.1. Lineage (NCBI taxonomy): Eukaryota > Metazoa > Chordata > Mammalia > Didelphimorphia > Didelphidae > Gracilinanus > Gracilinanus agilis. Next base: position 1,922 of record NW_025355479.1, on the reverse strand, counting down.
GTCTATATTTGAACTCATTTCTCTTTTGAGAGTCTCTCCCGACAACCAAGTCCAGCATTCTACTCACAATTTGAACTTTTACATGAAGATATATCCTTTACACTGCTTCTTGAATCATCATCACTGGAAACATGCTGCATACAACCTACTGATGCCTAGCAGAGGTCTCCAAATCCATTGCCCTTGTGGTTACTACAATTTTAATTCCTTTGAGATTGTGAGGCAGTCTCAGTAGCCCTTTAAAGTCCATAAAGTACTTTCCCTACATTATCTCGTTTGAGATGATATCTGCTTGCTAGCTTTGTGAGCATGCCTAGCAATCCTACCCCTAAAACAAAGAAAAGTGATTTAGCTCCTATTTTTTCTTTTTTTATTTAATGAGAAATTATTTTCTGTTTTATTAGAATCCTTTCTTTCTGGAATATTTTCCTTGACAAGGAGAGAAGTCTTGTCAAATGTTTTTTTCCCCCTCCATCTACCTCTACAAATTTTCCTAATAATGTGAATTAAATGTGGAAATTCCACTGGTTCTGGTTTCACTCCTGCTGCAGTGAGATCAGCTGAGGAAATGACCTCATATTTGATACGGGGCAGTGGACATAGAGTTAGTTAAATATATGACAAATGCATAGGAGTGGAAAGCTCAACCCAGAGGAAACAAAGTCCCATGGAGTTAGTATGCTCATCCAGATGTCTGGTTTATGTCTGTTCCCTAATCACACCTCCTTTTCCAGAAAGAGAAGGAAGTTTAGAAATGCCAAGCCAATGCAAAGGTGTCTACACTGACAGTTACATTAAAGAAATGAACTTTTGCAACATAATTTTCAAATCTATGCTTTGTCCCAATCTCCTTCTGTATATGGGAAGGATAGGGAACATAACAGGATATTGGAAAATCCTGCCTCGGAGGATCCTTCTATCCACTAAAGTTATCAAAGTAACTCCCCATACTGTGATCAGGCTGCTGAGAATTTTATGAATGATCTTCTTCATCTATATATGAATTTGGATGAGAATTTAGGAGTTGAAATATATGAAAGTTGGTTTATGATTTCTATATCTAAGAGGGTAGATGAGAGACTGATAGGAGAGGATAGAATCTGAGCCAAAAAGAACATTAAAAGGAACTTCTAGTACATTCTGTCTAAATTTACAGATATGGAAACTGGCAGAAGCATGTTGTTACTTTACTATGGTTATATAGTTAGTTGCATAGTTGGGACTAGAACCTAGACCTCCTGAATTCCAAGCTAGAGTACTTTTCTTCAAGTAATTTTCCAAATCTTTTCTACTGAAGTCTTTCACAGCTCCCCATTCAGAATCTCTCTCACCAGGTCTCTTCATCTACAGAGAAAGTTACAGCCTTCCATGTCTCTCTCTCCCTTTTTATGTAAAAACCCTTTGACCATACTCTCCAATTCTCTCTGCCTTTGCTCTAGTTTCTGACAAAAAGGAGGTCCCTCTCATAAGGTAAATCCCCTTTACATGTGCTCTTGATTCCATATCATCCATCTTTTCCAGTATGTCATAATCTCAATCATCTGTCTCCCTCTCTTAGAACCACGACCTCTTACCCTGATCTTCAACCTCTTCCTTCAGCCATCAAACATGTCCAAGTTTCCTTTCTTTAAAAAAAAATTCCATTCACTAGACCCTACTATCCCCTCAAGTTATGGCCCTATAGATTTCTCTTCCTTTTCTCAACAAAAGGCTGAGAAAAAGCTATCTTTACTCCATGCTTCTTCTCTATACTCTATGCTTCTTCTCAATCTTCAACCTTTTGCAATCCTGCTCTCAGAAACTGCTTGATCTAAAGTTACCAAAGGCCCTTTAATTGTCAAATCCACTTGGTCTCTTTCTTTTTTCTTTTTTTCCTTTTTTTAATATTTTCTCTCTCTCTCTCTCTCTCTCTCTCTCTCTCT
>NW_025355478.1:0-8603 GCF_016433145.1 Gracilinanus agilis | reverse complement strand
GCAACAATTCCAGTTCACAGTGTGAGATGTTACCACAGCTTGCAACACAAGACATGTTACCTAAATGGCCTTTTGCTCCTTTTGCCTTTGTTAACTGTCACATAGATGATGATGGGTGGACTCCATCAAAATGGTTACAACTTATATCAGTGACTTTTGAAGAATTGAATGAAATGAAAATCTCGATTTATTTTAATAGGTCTTCAGAAGTGATTTTTAGATACCTAGGAGCACCACTACCTCTAACTAATGATTTGCCTACCTTTAACTTATGTGTGACAAGAGGTCAGAGTCTATTAAGTAGAAGTAAGGACATGGGTGATGAAGTGAAGTACAACTGCATCATTCCATTCCCTACCTCCACGTCTATCTGTTCTAGAGTATAGTTTAGAAATGCAATAGGTGGAACATATAAGTACATGCCTTTTACTGCTGTTACAATCTCATCCTGGCAAAGGAAAGATTTCTCATGGGTCTTGGTGACCCCTGGACAGTTCTATTTTTGTAACACTTTAGCTTACTCTACCCTTCCACCAGGAAAGTACGCTACCTATGGTTTCGCCTATGTTATTCCACCTATATCCATGCATGGCCACTATATTGGCTGGGTAAACAAGTCCACAGCCAGAAATTTAGGTTCTTGGTGGCACTCGAGATCCAAGACATTGTGGCCAAATTCAGTAGCATCTTCATTAGCAGTAAAGAGATTTTCTAGGCACTTCTGACAAATTTTGGAATGATGGCAGTGATAGACTATTAGAAATATCTCAACTGAGGTTGAAAGATTGGTTCAACACAGAGCTAAAGTCATATCTCTTACCTATAGGAAGAGACTGATACCTTAGCAAAAACAGTTCTACAAAATTGTTTGGCTCTTGACATGCTCACAGCTGCATCGAGAGTTATATATTCCTTTATTAATCAGTCTTCTTGTTCTTATATAAATAAATCTGGAGAAATTGGGACAAATATCCATGAGCATCCAAGGATTTTAAATGACACACAAGTGGCTATAGAGAGTCACATGACTCTTAATGATAACTGGTGGAATCTCTCATGGCTGTAGGAAACTGGTTTGCTTGCTGTAGTCATCAAATGGGCTCTCATAATTTTGTGGATTGTGGTACTTCTTAGAATCTGCATTAGCTGTGGTACACTGTTTATAACAAGCTTTTACCTGTTGAAAAAAATTATGTACACTCACACCATGGATCATGGTCAAGCTAGAAAGGATATAGTGTTTACTTTTGAGTGAGAAACCTTTGTGCTATGCCTTTGTTTGGCTGACCCATTATCACATGGAATGTGAACTATGAATTCCTGATTAATTCTTATTGTTTTTCTTTATATTTACAATAGGATATTTGATTTTTTTCCCCTTTCTTCTTATTTTTTGTACTTGAGTACATGGAATCAGAATTAACATTTCTGATTTGAAGGATATGTTTGCATTATCTATTAGCCCTAATACCAATACATATACCAAAACGTTAGACTATGGAAACCTGCCATTGATTGTTAAGTATTATGGGAATTTAACTAATAATTGTGTCTGCTTTCAGAAGGACTTGTTTTGAGGTTTGAGGAAGTTGCTATATGACATATTTAGATGTTGAACTTCCCTATGCCAAGTTCCTACAACTACCTCCATTTGGCTTTAATTTTGGCTCCCCATTTCCTAAGATCAAACCAGGAAATCATACTTCCCTTTTATCTTAAACTCTTTTCCCATTCTCTATCACAGTATGGCAATTTCCCATAGTCCTGGCTGCCCAAGGATAGGAGCGATATTGCTGAAAATGTCCTGCAGACTTGTAAGACATGTCATTTTAATTTGGCCTTGCTGGTGATTCAAGGACCTGTTATGGTTTTATTCTTTTACTCATAATATTATAATTTAATTTTTCCCTTCTATTTGGGTTTTTGGGGGGTGATGGTTTTCTTTTGAGAAGTGATTCATATACCCCATAACTCAGCAATGTTTCCTGGGGTGATTCTAGTGTTGGTCAACACTCTCCTAAGGGGGGATTGTTTAATTATCTTCAATTTCAAAGTTTAATATCTTTTAAAGCAATTTTAGGAAAAACAAAATTGCCAACACCCTGAATCAAGAATGGATCTTGTGGAAGAAATATTATAAGGATGCCTACGGCAACCACATATTACATCAAAAGATCCAGAGTAGACTTTGGTATATAATGAACTGAACTGAAGGGAGTTGAACATATATTTATTCTGTTCTTAATTTCCTCTTCATTGGAAGTGATATTGACACTTTCATCTTTGATACTGTTAATTTTATTTTCTTCTTTCTTTTTTATTAGATTGACCAAAACTTTATTTTGTTTTTTTCAAAGTACTAGTTCCTAGTCTTATTTATCAGTTCAATAATTATTTTACTTTCAATTTGATTAATTTTTCCTTTAATTTTTAGTATTTACAACTTAGTTTTTATCTGGGGATTTTTAATTTGTTATTTTTCTAATTTTTTAAGTTGTAAGCCCAATTCATTGATCTTTTCCCTCTCTATATTCTTGGTACAGGCATTCAGAGATATAAATTTTCCCCTGAGTACTGCTTTGGCTATTTCCCATGAGTTTTTGTATGATGTCTCTTCATTGTCATTATTTTTAATGAAGTCTGTAATTGTTTCTATGATTTCTTCTTTGACCCACCTGTTTTGAAGAATTAGATTATTTTGTTTCCAATTAATTTTAAATTTGCCTTTCCATGGACCCTTGTTAATTATAATTTTTACTGCATTATGATCTGAAAAAGTGCCATTTATTATTTCTGATTTTCTGAATTTGTTTGCAATATTTCTATGGCCTAGCACATGGTCAGTCTTTTTATATGTACCATGTACTGCTGAGAAGAAGGAATATTTCTTTGTATCCCTATTCAGTTTTCTCCAGATATCTATTAATTCTAATTTTCTAGTATTTCATTTACTTCCCTTATTTCTTTCTTATTTCTTTTTTGCATCATTTTATCTAGTTCTGAAAGGAGAAGGTTAAGATTGCCCCATTAGTATGTTCTTACTATCTATTTCTTCCTTGAGCTCTTTTAATTTTTCCCTTAGAACTCTAGATGCTATACAATTTGGTGCATAAATGTTTAGTAAAGATATTAATTCATTGTTTATAGTACCTTTTAGCAAAAGGTAATTTCCTTTTTTATCTCTTTTAATGTCATCAATTTCTACTTTGGCTTTGTATGGTATCATGATTGCTACTCCTGCTTTTTTTTTTTATTTTAGAAGATGCACTATATATTCTGCTCCAGCCTTTTAGCTTGAATCTGTGTGTGTCACCTTGCCTCAAATGTGTTTCTTGTAAACAAGATTTAGTAGGTTTCTGAGTTTTAATCCACTCTTCTATCCAATTCTGTTTAATGGGTGAGCTCATCCCATTCACATTAAGCATTATGATTATTAACTGTGTATTGCCCTCCATCATATTATTCCCTTTGGATCCTGCTCTATTCCCTTTCACTCTATTCCTCCTCGCTCTTATTTTGCTTTTTGTCAGCCCACCAGTTTTCCTTCCCTTCAATGATCCCCCACTTTGTTTGTCTTATTCCCTTTCTACTTCTCTATGGGGTGAGGTAGAATTCTATGCCCCACTGAATATACTCGTTTTTCCCTCTCAGAGCCACTTACAAAGAGATTAAAGTTTAAGCATTGCCCATCACCACCCTAATCCTCCCCTCTTTTATTGATTTTTCTGGCCTCTTCATATTATATAATTTACACCATTTTTTTCTCTCCCTACCTTTTCTCTCAGTGCAACCCTCTCTTTCAGCTCTTGATTGATTTTCTTTACACATCATTCATATGAATGAATATCATATCATACATACATACTTATAAATCTATATCATCACATTTACATATACATCACATCATTATATACCATCATATACATCATATTATCATAATCAGCTTACTTTTCTACTCTCTGTGTAAATTCCTTCTATCTTCTCTACTACTGAGAGTAATTTTTAAGAACTATAAAAATCCTCTTTCCATGTAGACATATAGACATTTTTACCTTAATGAATCCCTTACATTTTCTCTTTCTTATTTACCTTTCTGGGATTCTCTTGTGTCTCGTATTTGGCATCCAAATTTTTTGTTTAGCTCTGGCTTATTTCTCAGGAATGTTTGCAATTCTTCTATCTTATTGAATGACCATTTTTCCTCCTGAAAGAGTATATTCAGTTTTGCTGGATAGGTGTTTCTGGGTTGTAAAAACAAATCTTTCTCCTTTCTCAATATCATATTCCATGCTTTCTGATCTTTTAATATAGAAGCTGCTGGGGTTTTTTCTTCATCATGGCTTTCAGGTAATCTAATAATCCTCAGATTGGTTTTCCTAAATCTATGTTCTAGGTCTGTTGTTTTTTCAATAAAATATTTCATGTTTTCCTCTTTTTTTCATTCCTTTGATTTTGCTTTATTGTTTCTTGATTTCTTATGAAATCATTGGTTTCTAGATGGTCAGTTCTAATTTTGAAGGCCTGGTTTTCTTCTGTCAGTTTTTGGTTCTTCTTTTTCAATTGGTCCATTTCTTCTTGCATCACTTTCATTTCTTCTTGAAATCCTTTAATTTCTCTTCCCCACTTTTTCTATGTCTCTAATAATTGGGTTTTGAAGTCTTTTTTTTGAGCCCCTCCAGAATCTGTGTCTAATCGATATTTTTCTTTTGGACATTGGTTGTATTTCCTTTGCTTTTGCTGTCCCTTTCTTTGTCTGTACCTTGTTCTTTATCTCCATGAAAAGTCTTTAGAGTTAGGTGTTTTTTTGATTGTTTGCTCATTTTTCCTTTATAATTATAGGTACACTCTGTTTTCTGGGGAGTTGGGATACCCTTTTAAACTTCAATTCTTCCTTGATGTTATTTTCCACTTATTTTCTGGTTGTTACTAGTTTAACAGATGGTATGAGGGCTGAGAGCTCTGAGAGTCTCCTCCCCCTGCTGATTCAATTGACCCTTGAGATGCAAATAGCTTAAAGATTTGCCTCAAGCTTGGGTATAAGCTTTTGATTTCAGTCTGAACTTGATCAGGTCAGGTGCTAGTCAGATTCTAGCCCCAGGCTTAGGATTGTGTTTTTTGGTCTCAAGGTGTTCTTGATCAAATATGGCACACTCTTGGTTTTCCTGTTCTATGGCTCCACCCTTAGTTTTAGGCAAAAAGATTCCAGGGAGACTCCATTTAAGAACTGTGCCCTCACCCCAAGTCTGGAATGGGATTCGTGGATTCCCTCTGGGCCCACATGGATAGGCCCCCTTCATCCCAGATTGCCTTAGGCTGAGACTCTGGACTTCTCCACAGGTTTGCAATTTCAAGGGGTGTTAGTTGGCTTGGACCTCTTTTTTCTCAGCAGGATCACAGGGTCTGACCTAGCTTAGGATTAAGTTTGGAACCTGTGAGACTAGATGTGTGGGGTGGTGTGTGTTTGTGTGTGTGTGTGTTTGCATATGTGTATGTTAGTGGTGTGTGTTGCTCTTGGCTTGCTCTTCACTTACTGTTATGCCCCCTGCTAGCTCCACTCCCCTCTCACTATAGTTCCCTAGATGATCTCTGCCTACCTTTGGGGTTTTAATTTTTTGAAGGTTGGTTCCCTCTGTATCTTTGTTGGTTCTTTCACTCCTGTATTCATTTTGTGGTGATATTTTACTCTTGTTCAGAGAGGATTTTTTGTGGGGAAATGGTGAGCTGCTGCCCTAGTTACTCCTCCATCTTTCCTCCACTGTTATTTATTCTGAATGTAAACTCTTATGCCAAAGGGGAGTGCTCCCTAATTGGCTTTTTGTCAATGAGTGTCAATCATTTTTGTTTTCTTTCTACTTTTTCTTTTCTTTCCCTCTTATCCCTCAATTGTTATTCTCTCTTTGTGAAGAGCAATATTTTATACACCTCTTATAGGAAATGCTTTAGAGTTATAAGCTATTTATGTGGAATGATTCTTTGGGAAGACATGGCATGATAATTTCCTAAAAAACCCAAATGACAAGATTTAGCATGCTGGTCTACCCAAGAATCAAAGGGCAGATTGTGTGAAAGGAAACCCCTTTCAGTATCATGCATGTGTGACTGACCTACTTCCCTGCACTCCAGTGTGGGTCACAGGACAGCGACCTAGGCATATTGAACTGGAAAAATCAGCTTATGGATCCAGGGTAAAGAGAAGAAATAAAAGAGAGAGTTCCATGAAGTGGACACTCTATTTTCTCAGGTGCATAGGGAAAGGATGGTGGCAAAGAGAGCCATGTGGAGAAAGCCCACGTAGCTAGTTAGAATAGGATTCCTTCTCTCTGTTTGCCTTCTCTTATTCAAGTAAATATTAATAAACTCTATGGAAATTAAGGACTAGAGTTTAATTTAGCTTTAACACTGTATCCTAGTGCAATTCCTGACACATTACAGGTACTTATTAAATGTTTATTAACTGACTATTAGCTGACTTATTTCTATACCAATTGAACTAAAAATATTTTTTATTCCCAATTTGACTTCGAGAAAGAATTTAATCTAGAGTCAAAGTTCTTACTTTTATTTTTAGGAATCATAGACCTATTTTCATAGATTAGACTGGTGAAGCCTATGCCGTCATTCTCAAAATAATCTCTTTTAAGTTAATAAAAATACCCATGATTTCAAAAATAATCCTAGTTTCTTTGCCTCCTGAGATATCATATTCCAAACCCTGAGATACTTTAAAAGTGGAAGCTACTAAATCCTGTGTAATGCTTATTGTGGTTCCATAATATTTTAATTATTTCTTTCTGGCTGCTTGAACTAATTTTTATTTTGGCCTGGGAGCTCAGGGATTTAGCTAGATATTTCTGGGATTTTTCTTTTAGAGATCTCTTTCAGAAAGTGTTAATTGAATTCTTTCAATTTCTATTTTATCCTCTGTAAGATGTTAAAGTAGTTTTCCTTGATAATTTCTCTTTGTATGATGTCCCAGTTCTTTTTCTGCTCCTAATTTTCAGGCAGTCCAATAATTCTTAAATTATCTCTCCATCATTTATTTTCCTTTCTGATGAGAAATTTCATATTTTCTTCCTTTTTTGCATTTTGTTGCTTTTGTTTGATTGTTTCTTAAGATCTCATGGAGTCAATGTTTTCTACTTTTCCAATCCTAATTTTTAACAATTTATTTTCTTCCATGAACCTGTGTAGCTCCTTTTTGTTTTGACTAATTCTACTTTTTAAGGAATTATTTAGTGCCTCCTTTTCTCATGTCCTCTTCTGTGGTTGTGTCTTAAACTACTCTATCACCATAATAATTCTCTAGAGTCAGATTGTGTATTTTGTTGTTTTTATTCATTTTTTCAGTTATTTTGTGATTATATTTACTACATATTAAATTTAGGCCCTTTTTGTGAATTAGAGAGGTTGATGTTTCATGTTTCTTATGCTGAGTCTTGCTTTTGCATTGCTTTTGGTTTGCATACTCCTTGGGATCTAGGTGCTGGCTTTGACTAGTAGAGGGTCTCCCAGATAACTTACACTGGTTATTACTTCACTCCTGCCTTACTTTGAAGGCAGAGTTTACCTCCTAGAAAATTCTAGGTGCAGAGACCTAGACAACTCTGGTGGTAGAGCCTCACTGCTAGGCAAACCCAAGAGATGGAACTTCATTGTTGGTCAACTCCCAAAGGATAAACCTCAGTTTCTAATTGGCCCTAGGGATGAAGCATTGCTATAAGCCAGTTCCCAGATTCAGAGCCTTAATTCTAGTTGGTCCTAGGTGTCATCTTTGGCTGGCCCAGAGATAGGTCCTGCAGGTGACTTGTGTCAGGTTGGGACCTCACTTCGTAGAAGGAAGGTCCTCACAAGGCCCTAATATAGTATGGCCTATCCTTCTTGTTGCTTGCTCTGCCTTTGCTCCCTACATACCCATGAGAGAAAGATCTCTTGTACTGGTCTTCCAAGCTGCTCTGGTATAGTAAACTCATTTTCTCCTCTAAAATTTTGTGTGAGAATTTTATTTAGTGCTGTTTGAATGGCAATTGGGATGGCTGAGGAATGTAGCTTCCTTATTTGGACATCTTGCCACTAAAAGTCTAGAACTCATAATTTTGAAAAGAATGCATTCAAAATTAAGTTAAAATTTAAAAATGTATTGCAAAAAATTCAACTATATATATATATACATATATATATATTTAAAATTACTACTTCTTCCTTGTTCTAGGAGTTAAAAGATGGTTCATGAAAAAAGGATGTTAGGTACAGGTTAGATGAATAATATTCAGGTAGAATAAGAGTAAAAATAAGAAAAAGATATTCAAGTAGAAAAGTATCATAGGAGTGTTAAATTAATTTAGATACAAATATTCAATATGGTATGAGAGAAGTAAATATTGATTAAAGATGGTATCTCTTTGACTTGGTGGTATGTGAAGTGAATTATTTACGGGACTTGTATCCCACGCACACTAGTGGTGAGACATAGATATCACAGAGTCACATGTCTGATGATTGAAGATGTGTCCAGGCATGGCTAGTGTGAGCATCCTGAGTGTCACGTTGTTACAGAGAGAAGAGCTAGAGTATTTAAAAATCAATCTCAGGAAAGAGAGGAGACA
>NW_025355477.1:0-7884 GCF_016433145.1 Gracilinanus agilis | reverse complement strand
AAGGAAAGGAAAGGAAAGGAAAGGAAAGGAAAGGAAAGGAAAGGAAATTAACCTTGGATATTTTCTAAAACAATTGAACCATCTCCACTGATCTCTCTGTTGCCACCCTTTTGGACCTCCTTAACCTTCTCTATATACTGGTTATGGAAAACAATTTGTAGAACAACCCAAAGAGACTGTGACTTCCATAATACTCCCTCCTAGTTAACTTGTATTTAAACCTATTCCTCCCTGCTGGGTGGGCACTGGGCATTGAACTGATTTGCAGAAATCCAGGATTATCCTCTCACCTTGATTGAAGACCCCTTGTTATTGCTATTTTGGTAGTTCTCTTTAATTCAGTTTGACAGTGAATTTCTAAAAGAAGACTTTTTAAACCTTTTTCTCATGGGTTAACAGGAGATAGAACTCCCCCACCTTTCTCTGAGGACTCAGCCCTCTTTGTCAATTAGCAATTAATTTAAATGTTTCTTTGTGACTAAACTCCTGAGGATGTCAGTGGATCAAAAAAGAGAAAAGCAGGCAAAAAAATTCCTTCTTGAAGGATCTTTTGATGATTGAATGCAGGAGCAGGATTCCTAAACTGACTCTATCCCTAGATTTTTCTTTCTTTAGGCAATCTTTTTAAAATTTATGTTTAGACTTTTAAAATTTTTCCATATTACATATCAATATGATTTTTCAATATCAATTTTCTGATATTTTTCAATTCATGTTCTCTCTCTCTCTCTCCCTTCCATTCTCTCCTCTCCCCAAGAAGTCAGGTAATAGGACATAAGTTGTAGATATATTATCATGTGGGTGAAAAATCCCCTACCCCCTTATATGAGGATAATGTTAATAGTAGTCTTGAGTTAATCATAATTGTAATTCTAAGACAGTTAAATAATGTTAGCATAAGTGATGTTCTGGTAGGCTTTTTGTGATTATTTTAGTATAAGTACTAAGGTTTTGAATTAAGTAAATAATTGTTTTAGCATAGGCCTTAGTGTCAGTCCCACCCTTCAAAGTTACTATATATCGTGCACCCTCAGCAATAATTATGGTCTTGAACTTGTGATCTAGTATATGTCACAAGGCCTGACCTGGATTTGAAGCATGGTACCAACATTCACCACCACTCTTATCTTTGCTTCAGTAGTCCATGCTCTACTGCTCTCCACCTTGCCCATGTGTCACTCACTATTCCAGGCTTCCCCACTCCCTCCTCTTCTATCAAGTGACTCTTAAGTTATTGTCAAATGACTTCTAGTAGCAATTAAAAGTATTTCCCAATTGCCCTAACCAATTAACATTGCTTAGATGGGTATAACTATTTTATTGCACTATTTTTGTACTGGTATACTATAGGAAGGCCTCTCATAGGGCTGGGGGTCTTTTGTACTTGACCAGAAGTTTGGCTTTATTGGGAGACTGGCCCTCTCTGAATAATATTTCTTTATGGCTTAGAGACTTAGCTTATTATTTGCATATATGAGGGTAGAAATTACACAACAATCACATAATACATTTTTCCATATTTGTCACGTTGGGAAGAATACACATATTGCTTACATTAAAGAAAAAAAAACAGGGAGGAATTAAAATGAAGAATAATGTATTTCAATCTGCATTTGAACTCCTGTTCCTTCTATGGCAATGGATATCCTGTCTTTTTTCGTCGGAATCCCTTGGAATTATCTTCATTCATTTTTTCATTCTCATTACTAGTAAATAATTATAAATTTAGCTTAAAGTCTCCAAGATTAATTTTTATTCATCTCATACTGATTGATCATTCAATTTTGTTGTACCAGAATGCTTTGATGATTGTTCTTTTGTAATATAGTTTTAAATCTGGTATTACTAGTCTGTCTTCCTTCATTTTTTCATTAATTTCCTTGATATTCTTGAAGTTTTTATCATCTAGATGTATTTGGTTATTTTTTCTAATGCTATGAAATATTTCTTTATTACTTTCACTTTTATGGCACTGAATAAATAAATAAATTTTGGTAGAATTATCATTTTTATTGTATTGCCTCAGCCTACCCATGAGAAAAGAACATTTCTCTAATTGTTTAGATCTATATTCCTTTGTTTGAAAAGGTTTCAGAACTGGTTTTATATTATCTCTGAGTTTGTCTTTGCAGATAGATACTAAGTATTTTTATAATGTCTGAGTTATTTTAATTAGAAATTCTCTATCTCTGTCTACTTTTTTAAATTTTAATTTTTTCAGGATTACACATTGATACAATTTATTGATAATATGTAGAAATGTTGATGATATACACACACATATAGTTAATACCCTCCAACTTGGGTGAAATTGCTTTTGTTTCATCTAATATTTTAGTTAATTATCTGGTGTTTTCTAAATATACAATCATATCTGCAAAGAGTGATAATTTTGTTTCCTCATTGCCTTGTTTATTAATTGTTTATTAAGAGCAATGTACCTTCTATTACTAAAGGATGGTCAATCATATAGCTTCTGCATGCCCATTTGAACCCTTTCCCTTTCCTTTATAGGAAAGTGTGTCTTATTTCTGATTGGCCTGGTAGTTTGTCTTTTGGAGCACCTCTGACATTTGGTGGATAATTTCAAAGAGGAATTGGATTTAGTGATCTCAGCTTTTCTCCTTTAATTTTTCACAGTCAGTGTGGAATGCTACTCTTGGATGGTGGGGCATAGATCTTGCAACTTCACCCAGCTAGGCAAATGTGGCCATCCTTCTGGTATGTTAAGAAATTGTGTGTTAGAGAACTTATGAAGCCCAGTTTCTTCTAGTGATCTTTGTCCAGAAAATTTTTTTTTATCTCAATCATGTTTTCTGTGGGAGTTTCTCCTACTATGAATTCCTCATCCTAAACCTAGATTATATGGTTAGCAAGGAAAAAGAGGGCTTCTGTTTTCAAGTGCCTTAGAGAAAATGTCCTTTTTTATAGACAAATAACAGGTCATCACTCTGCCTTAAACAAAAGACATGCCCAAGTCCAATTAAATGTTCTAGGGCTCAAGAATTAGCTGGGGAACATCCTGACCTTGAGAAGTTAGGAGTTTGGGAAAATGAATGGTTTACATAGCAATAGTGCTAATAAATAATACAATTCAACGTTAATTTTCCTTTTTGATATGCTTAGCATTTCTAATACAATATTGAATAATATTTATAATAATGGACATCCTTGATATACCACTGTTTTTTTGGGGGGGGAAATATTAGCTTATCCCCATTATAGATGCTTGCTCATGGTTTTAGAGAGATTACTTATCATTTTAAGAAAGATTTTGTTTATTCCTATGCTTTCCAGTGTCTTAAATGTAAATGGATGTTATGTTTTGTCAAAAGCTTTTCCCTCAATCCCCCCAAATATATTTCTATAATTATATGATTTTTTGGTTGATGATGAGGTCAGTTATGCTTATAGTTTTCCTGATATTGAACCAGCTTTGCATTCTGTTATAAATTTTCCCCTGGTCATACTATATGATCTTTGGGATAGATTGCTTTAATCTCTTTGATAATATTTTATTCATTTTTTGCATTGATATTCATTACGGAAATTGATCTATAGTTTTCTTTCTCTGTTTTCTTCTCCCCTGTTCAGTTAACAAAATGACATTTGTGACATAATTTTGTAGGACTTATTCTTTACCAATTAAAATAAATGTTTATTTCATATTGGAAATAATTACTCCTTAAATATGTTATAGAATTCACATTTAAATACTTCTGATACTGATGATTTTTTTTAGAGATGTCACAAATGGTTTAATTTATTTTTTTCTATAAGGTTTATTTAAGTATTCTGTTTTCTCTTCTACTAATCTGAGAAATTTATATTTTGTAAATATTCATACAATTCACTTAGATTGTCAGTTTTACTGCCATTTAATTGATCCAAAAATACTCCTACTCATTGCTTTTATTTCATGTTCTTTACTTGCAAATTCATATGTTAAATTTTTGCCACCAGTTATGATATCAGTAATAGGATTTTTTATTTTAAATCAAATTAATCAACAGTTTACTTATTTTATTGCATTTTTCATGACCTTCTGTTTTAACTTATTACTTCATTATTTGACTTTTGGCTTATTTACTTATTAATTTTTACTTATATTTTTATTAATCTCTCCAGTGTTTTTTTATGTTCTAGTTATTTTTATTTTGTCAAGTATTTCACAATTCAATTTTCATATAGTAGAGGTACACTCCAAAGTGTTGCATGAAGGCTATATATTTGAAATTGCTTTTCAATACCATCCTCAACTCTATCTTCTTTTGCTCCATTCTCTCAAAGGAGAGACAACCTTTTTCCCTTAATAATTTTGGCCTTTGATTCTATTCTCTCACTTTCCTTTTGGAACGATATACTTCAATCATCTTCAATCTTTCCTTCTAGTAGTCCTTGCCTTGCTCCTAACAAATATGCCCTGACAAATTCTAGTCTAAAACAAAACAACAACAACCAACCCTCCTCCCCATCCTCTTGATCTTGCTATCATACGATATCCTTCCTTATTTTCATAGCCAAAATCTTTGGAAAAAGACATTTATTATACTAACAACCTCCATTACATCAAATTTTACTAACTTCTCATTCCCTTGAATATTGGATTCTAATCCCTCCATTCAACTAAAAGTACTCTATGTCCAATGTTATTCATTTTAAAAAAATTCTCAGTTCTATGACTTTTTCTTATTCCTCATGAAATGAAAAACTTTGATTACATTGAATTTAAAAGTTTCTGTACAAACAAAGCAACGAAGATTAGCAAGGAAGCAATAAAATGGGAAAAAATAGATACCAAGTGTCTCTGACAAAGTCCTCATTTCTCAAATATATAGAGAACCGAGACAAATTTATGAGAATACAAAGCATTTCTCAACTGATAAATGGTCAAAGGATATAAACAGGCAGTTCTCATTCTTGATCTCAAAAGTTTTTGAGACAGTGGTCAAACTTCTGCTCCTAGATTTTCTTTCTATCTTTGACTTTTATGACACTGCTTTGTAATTTTCTTCCCACTTGAATACACCTAAGTCTTCTTTACTTTTCATGTTTCTCTTGGTTTTTGTGGTTGGATATCTAACTTTCCATTTAGTCCTGGTCTTTTCTGAGCAAATACTTGGAAATCTTCTATTTTGTTGAACCCAGACTTTCCCCTGGAAGTATATAGTCAGTTTTAATGGGTAGGTGTTCCCTGGTTGTAGACCCAGTTCTCTAGCCTTTCTGAATATCATATCCGAAGCCTTGCAGTCTTTTAGTGTGGAGGCTGCCAGATCCTGCATGATCCTGATTGGTGCTCCTTGATATCTGAATTGTCTCTTTCTGGCTTCTTGTAAACTTTTTTCTTTAACTTGGAAGCTCTTGAATTTGGCTATTATATTCCTGGGCTTTGTCTTTTCAGGATTTAGAGTAATGGGTGATCTATGGATCCTTTCAATGTCTCTATTATCCTCTTGTTGTAGAACTTCAGGGCAATTTTTGCTGAATAATTTCCTTTAGTATGGAGTCCAAATTTCTATTAATTTCTGCTTTTTCAGGAAGACCAATGATTCTCAAATTGTCTCTTCTAGACTTGTTTTCTTGATCTGTCAATTTCTCAGTGAGATATTCCATGTTTCCTTCTATTTTATCAGTCTTTTGACTTTGCTTTATTTGTTCTTGCTGTCTTGAGAGATCAATGGCTTCTACGTGCCCAGTTCTTGTCTTTAGAGACTAGTTTTCTGCTATATTCTTTTGATTTTCCTTTTCAATTTGGTCTATCCTTTTTTCCAGCTTTTTGATTTTGGTCTCCAATTTGCTTATTAATTCTTTTGATTTGGGGACATCTTTTTCTAATTGCCCGATTCCAGCAGTTAGAGACTGGTTTTCAGCTATAATCTTTTGGTTTTCCTTTTGAATCTGGTCTGTTTGGTTCTTCAAGTCTTCCAGCTGGTCATTTCTGGCCTTAAATTTGCTTATCAATTCATTTGATTTCTGAGCCTCACTTTCCAATTGCAAAATTCTGCTTTTTAAATTATTATTTTCTTGCCAGATCCCTTCCTTAATTCTTCAAGAGCTTGTGACCAGTTTGCAATTTTTTGGGAAGGTTTGGATATGATTACTTTTTTGTTCTCCTCTTCTGTTTGTTCTGTTGTCTGGATTTTTTCTGTGTAAAAGTTGTTGAGTGTTAAAGATTTCTTCTTGATCTTTCTCTTCTAGGGTTCTTGTCTCTGGCTTGCCATTGTTAGCCTAGCACCCTCTCAGCTTTATCCTCACACCTAGGGTCTGTCTGCTTTCTTTAGGCTCCTGAGTTCTCAGGTCTAGTTGTTCTCAGGGTCAAGCCTCCTGGTGCTCCCCTTGCTTGTTCCTCTGCCTAAAGCTCCTTTAACAGTCTTAGGGCACTGCTTCCACATTCAGGTATCCCTCTGTACTGGGTGTCCACTGAAGGTCTGTACCTGCACTCAGAATCCATGTCTGCAGCTGAGATCTTGCCTGGGCTCAGGGTCTGTGTTCAAAGTTCACTCATTCTTTAGCCTCTTGGGGTCTTAAGTATTGCTGCTCTCAGGAACAGGCCCTGGTGGTCCCAGGTAGCCGTCAATGTCTTAATGGATGCCCCAAACTTGCTCTAGCTTTTGTGCCCTGACTTTGGCCCAGTAGGTGGTGTGGGAGGAGGGGGTTGCTCAGCTCGTGTTTTAGTAGAGCTATTTCACCCTTTATAGCATGGAAATGCCCCAATCCCACATACCTCCAATGCTATGCCCTGTTGTGGGGTCCCTTTGTTCGTCTGGATTTGTTTTTATATCCCCTTGAAGAGTCCTATATGTTTAGGTTAGGAGAGGTTATGCAGCTGCTTCTACTCTGCCACCATCTTAACCCAGAAGCCTTCTCTCACCAGTGTTTTTGTAGGATTTTAATTTTGGTTTTTAATTGGGGATTTTTAATTTGTTCTTTTTCTTAAGGTTTTTTTTTTCTTTTACAATTCTGTTTTTTTCTCCATTTTATTGAGATAAATACATTTTCCCCTAAGTCCTACTTTGACTGCATTCTTCAAATTTTGCTATGTTTGCTCTAATTAGTGAAATTATGGTTTCCATAATTGTTTTTTGATCTACTCTTCTTTTTAATTTTTAGTCTATTTAGTTTCCAATTAAGTTTTAACTTACATTTCAGTATTATTTATGGACTTGAATTTTTCTTGCCCTATGAAAAAGGTACATTTAAGATATTTGCTTTTTGGCACTTTTTGAATTTCTATATTATATTTTATATTTGTATGTTATAGATGGCCAATTTTTGTGAAGGTGCCAGGTAAAATGCAGAGGAAGCTATGCTCCTTTCTATTCTCATTCGGTTTTTTTTCCAGATATCTTATCTAAGTTACTAAGATTCTATTCAACTTCTTAATTTCTTTCTCATTTGTTTTATAGTGAGATATATCTATCTTTGAGAGGGAAAAATTGAAGCCACTCACTAATTTAGATTTATTTTCTATTTCCTTCTGTAATTCACTTAATTTTTCCTTTCATAATTTGGCTGCTATGCCATTTGATACATTCTCAATATTGATACTACTTTATTTTCTATAGTCCATTTTGGCAAGCTGTAGTCTCACTGGTTTTCTCTTTTAATAAAATCTACTTTTGCTTTTGCTCTATCTTTAGATCATGATTGCTATTCCTACCTTTCTTCACTTTAGCTGAAAAACAATTGATTCGATTCCAATCTCTTATTTTTGATCTGTGTCTCTGTTATAAACCGTTTCTTGTAGACTGTTGAAAGATAAGGCCTAATGGTCTTGAGACCACCAGGATATTCTCCTTTTTTTGACATTCTCCTTTTAAGGGAAGCTATACAGGGAAACTATTGATATGCGATTAGGCCATGGAGAAATACTGATTTATGTGT